>NC_086320.1:26291406-26443906 GCF_036172605.1 Pelobates fuscus
CTCAATTCTCTGTGATTTAGGTGTTAATTCAGAAGAGCAATCAACCTCCCTATCAGACCAGGGAGAGGTAAACAGAAACTTCTCTCTCACGGTCCGCGATCAGCCACACTACATACAGAGACCAGCAGGAGGGAAACACTGTGCAATGCGCTCTCCTCTTGCCGGTCACCTGAATCCTGCACCCCCGGGCCGGTGCACCCTAAGATGGCTTCTTGTGACACATTCACCATCACGGTCTCCCTACATTTGGCTCTAGGTCTGCTTTCCTTAGTTCCTAGTCTTATACAGGGTGGGCCAAAATTCAGAGTATGAATTGAGAAGTCAAAAACATTGCTTATTAATAAACCTTGCAAAGTCGGGCTCTTTCGATTGCATTGTTCATAACATTAGTGAGTGTTAGAGGTTCTAGCTCTAGAATCACCCAGCACAAGACGGTGCATTAGATAGGGTGCAATTGGCACTGATGAATTATCTGTTGATTTTCTATACCCCAAGACCAGAGAGAGTTCAGAGAAGGGCTACTAAACTGGTTCATGGATTGCAGGATAAAACTTACCAGGAAAGGTTAAAGGACCTTAACATGTATAGCTTGGAGGAAAGACTAGACAGGGGGGATATGATAGAAACATTTAAATACATAAAGGGAATCAACACAGTAAAGGAGGAGACTATATTTAAAATAACTACCACAACAAGAGGACATAGTCTTAAATTAGAGGGGCAAAGGTTTAAAAATAATATCAGGACGTATTACTTTACTGAGAGGGTAGTGGATGCATGGAATAGCCTTCCAGCTGCACATATGTTGGAAAGGCATAAGGCCAGGGAATAATAAAAGGATTTAGAAAATGTGGCATGTTTTGCTTATTTAAGAAACCATTGAAATGAAAACGAGCTTTGTCAGACATGATGAGTTGATTAATACACTCATCTAGGTCTCTGGCTAATTCATTGTTACTTTATGAACCCTATGGTGAATCTTCCAAGACTTACTTATAATATGTACCTGCAACAGAAAAAAAAAAGAACTACTAACAAAGTTATTTACCTGTTAAATGCTACTCTGAATTTTAGCCCACCCTGTAAATGTGTCTAAAATATTTACATAATTATTATGCAACTTTTATGCCTTATAGCAAGTGTAACAAAATAAAAATGCAATATTACAGCTTTTAAAAAAGGCTTTGGAATTTATGGATTTTGTTGCACCCTGTAAAGAATCCATGCAATGTGCTATGTGTGCTAAGAGTCCTCACTAATGTTTCTACCATTGCTGGTTACTAGACTACCAACATATTTTGTTCCTCTAAAAAGATGTATAGAGCAGAGGTAGGCAACGTTCTGCACTCTAGACATTGTAGACTACACCTTTCATAACGCTCTTCTAGCTATAATGCTGGCAAATCATCAAGGGAGATATAGTCCACGACATTTAAAGTGCAAAATATTGCCTTATTCTGCTATAGCATTTGTGAAAAGGAAGAGAACTGTCATTTATAGGTACCTTAAACTTAAAGCAATAGAGAGTTACAGAACGGTGTCCTTGCAGGAACTCTACAATGTGAAGAAAACTGCACCAGAGCTAATAAGAAAGTTATTTCTTCTATATTGACATACCGTATATACTCGAGTATAAGCCGAGTTTTTCAGCACATTTTTTGTGCTGAAAAACCCCAACTCGGCTTATACTCGAGTCAATGTCTGTATTATGGAAATTTACATTGCCATAATACAGACTGGGGGCTGTGGGGGCTGCAGAGCGTTTACTTACCTCTATTGCAGCTCCTGTCAGCTCCCTTCTCCTCCGCGCCGGTCCGTTCAGCACCTCTGTCAGCTCCCAGTGTAAGTCTCGCGAGAGCCGCGGGGTCATAGTGAGACTTACACTGTGAGCTGGCAGAGGGAGCTGCATGGACCGGCGCGGAGGAGGAGGGAGCTGACAGGAGCTGCAGGAGAGGTAAGAGCTTCCTGCCAGCCCCCCCTCCTACACAGTACCCATCCACTGGACCACCAGGGAGTGAGAGCCTCCCTCCCTGCCATGTATCAAGCAGGGAGGGGGGACGAAAATAAATAATAATAATAATAATAAAATAAAATAAAAAATAATAATAAAAAATAATAATTAAATAAAATCGAAAATAATAATAAAAATAATAAAAAAATTATTAATAGAATTTAAAAAAAAAAAAAAAAATTGCCCCCCCTCCAAGGCTCTGCAACACACACACACACACACACACACACACACACACACTGCACTCATATATACACACTGCATTTATACACACACACTGCACTCATACACACACTACATTCATACACACACACTGCACTCATACACACACTGCATTCATACACACACTGCACTCATATATACACACTTCACTCATACACACACACACTGCACTCATACACACACACACTGCACTCATAGACACACACTGCACTCATAGACACACACTGCACTCATAGACACACACACTGCACTCATAGACACACACACTGCACTCATACACACACACTGCATTCATACACACACGCTGCACTCATACACACACGCTGCACTCATACATACACTGCACTCATACACACACTGCATTCATACACACACGCTGCACTCATACACACACGCTGCACTCATTATATACACACACTGCACTCATACACACACACTGCACTCATACACACACACTGCACTCATACACACACACTGCATTCATACACACACACTGCATTCATACACACACTGCACTCATACACACACTGCACTCATACACACACACTGCACTCATACACACATGCTGCATTCATACACACACACTGCATTCATTATATACACACACTGCATTCATTATGTACACACACTGTAAATAAATATTCAATTAATATAATTTTTTTAGGATCTAATTTTATTTAGAAATTTACCAGTAGCTGCTGCATTTCCCACCCTAGTCTTATACTCGAGTCAATAAGTCTTCCCAGTTTTTTGGGGTAAAATTAGGGGCCTCGGCTTATATGCGGGTCGGCTTATACTCGAGTATATACGGTAATTATATCTTATAGTTCTTGCATACATGTTTTTACTTATCGTTGTTTCAAAATGAGCTCTTTCACATAGAATGTTTTGCTATTACATTTTCCTGCTAAGCAACCCCCCCCCCCCAAAAAAAAAAAACTCTCCAAAAATAGTATCCACATGAAGCAAATGTAGTGAATGTGTTATGAAGACAGCCTTAATCTGCTCTCAGCCACAGTAGACATTTTATAACCTAATAAGTATAGCTATAACATTTCTGAGACAGGCTGAGTTTCAATACCTTTAGGAAAGCCTTATCAGTAAAGATTCTACTGAACTGTAATCAAAGGATGTTTGACTTAGTTTATCATCCATGTTGGAGTGAGATATTCTACTCGATGGTGATAAATGAGTAACTATCATCTTCTCTGCAAACATACTTAAGAGGTAGATTGTATGATTTGTGAGGTTTCCAGAGTATAAACTAACTGAAATGTATCATGACTGTCAAGTCGTAAAAGTCTGATGGGTCTCACACACTAGAAACTCTTCCATTATCTTACTGTTACGTTGTGTGGCTAATAAACAACCTACAAGATCATGGCTCATTCCAAGACACAATATAACTCTTATTTAATGAATTTTGAGATGCTTTTTAAACTGCTGTTCCATATTGGCAAAATAAAAGCTTAGTCATTTACCATGATTAGTAAAGATAAAACCTTTTTGAACACAAGTTTTCTGAAGAAAAAAAACATACATGTAAGATTATTTCAAACATGTGATGCATGTAATTGTGATAAATCAGTATTTGTGTTTATAAAGCGCTGCACAATAATTCTTTGAAGGAATATTATAAAATATCTAAACAACTTTAGCTTAATAAAACCCTTTCATTGTATAGATCATGCCCCTGCAGTATCAAATGTCCCTGTCGTGCTCAATTCTCTGCTGTTTAGGAGTTAAATCACTTTTGGTTTTTATTATACTGCCCTTACCACACATCCACTGGCTGTTACTAACGCAGCCTGTATGAAAACAAATATTTGCATTTTAATCAGATGTTATCTTGCTTTAGACATTTTTATCTCCTGCTCTGCAAAATTGAATGTTTATTGCACACAGGAGGCTCCTGCAGTGTATAGAAGGCTATTAACAGAGCAGGAGATAAGAAACTCCAAAAGAACAGAATGGAACAGAAAGCATTAAGGAAGCTACCCCCTTAACGCTGTTAAGGCATTCTATGCCGTTCATGAATTAAATGGGCTAAAAAGCCATTGCGGCAGCATAGAGCGCTGTAATGGTTTTGAGCCCCTCTACCTCGGGATACTTACAGATACTGGCTATTCACTTTGGAGGAACTGCCTGACAACCCAGGCAGTCTCCCACCGGCAAATCTTGCCATCCCTGGCCATGTGATCGCGAAGAGACACTTGGCAGCAAAAGCAGTCTAAGGAACTGTCTGCATGGGGACTGCATGAATAACAATGTCATTAACACCACCACTAGGATCAAATGCTACATTTTGCCACCATCACAGTCCTGTCTGTAAATCTACGATACTAGAACAGAATGTGCTGTTATTTTCGTTTTTGGTAGCTCTTTTTTGATTCCCACATTCATAAATTGTGCTGATCATTCCATTTTGGAACAAGATCTTTAAAGAATATATTGTTATAACATCACAGACTGCCTTTGGTCATTAAGGAGTTATTTAATATTTAAGAGTACAACTTGATTTCTTTGGATATTTGTCAGTCCTGAATTCCATCACAAGGCTATGTAAGGCTAATGAGTCATGTATTTATCTTCTATCAAGTCTCAGAAGGTATACATTTAAAATGCAATTTAATCATTCATTCGTACCAGAAACATTGGAAGGGCATAGAGGATTGGAGAGTACATGGCACGTATTGTATTTTTTCTGACAGGTTCAATAAATATGTTCTAAAAATAAATATCAATGTTGTAAATTAAATTAGACATGATAAAACACAAAAGGTATGTATGATGTTGCATATCTTTTATTTGCCAATGCTCTTTCTATTCTTTTGTCATATTTTGGTATCCCTCACCATTACCATCATGGCTAACCACCATTACCTTCATCCCTCACCATTATCTTCATGCCTACAAAGTCATAATTTAAACTTTTGTTTATCCCTCATCATATTCATGAAGGTTTTTATGACCTTTGGTTGTTTTTCATCTCATTTGACCCCATACTGTTTGACGCTGGTCTATGTCTTCTTGTCTTCTATATATCCATGGATTACAATATGTCGCTCTATTGCTATGGCTCAAATGAGCTGTTTAACAATGTTAATATAAAATACATTAACTTGCATCAATACTTGTGAGCCCAGCTGGGGGAGATATAGAGGCATGCAGGACCCCGACTTAAACAACGATATCTTTCTAGTGTGGCAGACCCACAACTGTGGTGGTAGAACCTTGCGATTGGCTGACCCAGTGCAAGATTTGCCATCACAATTATGTACCTGTATACCCATGCTCTCTATGATAGCCACTTACTCTGTCTGTACTCCCGCCATTTCAAATGCCAAGACCTTAATCCATAACTTCCTAGTGTCTGCACTACTTCCAATCCTTTACTTTTCCAATACTCCACCAAGAAGCTTTTACATGTTTACAAGATGAACAGTGAAAGCTACATTTGATTGATGAATGAGTGTCTACAAAATGATTAATTCAAAATATATTTATAATGTATTTGCTGCAGGAATGCTTTTCAGAAGTTTGGATTCCCAACCAACTGTTTGGGTCGCCTGCCCGAAAGACAAACACGATCAGAATATATTGTATATTGTATTTTATTGTGTAATATTATATTGTACCTTATTGTAACAATGCAGTTAGTGGGCCCAGGGCATGCTTGAAAACTAGAGAAATCTCAATGTATCCTTCCTGGTAAAATATTTTCTAAATAAATAAATAAAATATAGAATGTAGTAGAAATCAAAAGAGCTACTAAAGTTAACAAAGAGGCAAATAGATGGTGACACAGAACTTTATGTTGGTGTATCCTAACTAAAATAGTACCTAACAAATATAAAGGCAAAGAATATATTCATGCATGATTTCAGAATGAAGATTATTACCAACCCTGCAGGGAAATTTCATCAGGAGATGGGGCAGGCTGACATGAATATATACATGTTTAAGAGAAAATGTAAATATATTTGAAACCTATTAAAAAGGTCAACGTGCAAAAGTCAGCAATATAGGTATTTTTGATCCATTATTTATCAGGTAGCTCATCTATCATGGTGATGCTTTAAATAAACTCAAAAACTCGAGTTATTCAATAAAGTTTGCATTAAATATTTACAATATCCACCAAAAATGCTTACATATATTTACATTATGCAGAAACCACAAAAATGCATGCATTTGTGTTTATAGTCAATAGCTATTTTAAAGGCACTCTATAGTCAACATATAAAAGCAAGAAAGGCAGGTCCCACAGCCTTCTTTCTTTCTTGCTTTTATATCAACTTGTCATTAAAAAAAAAAAAATCCGAGTAAGTTTTAATAATAAAACTTACCTCCGTTCCTGCGCCGAGCTCCCCGCTAGGCCACGCCCCCTTTTTCGTCAAAATGACGAAATCGCGGGGCCCAATAGGACGCTTCTCCTTGAGAAGCGTCATCGCGATGTGGTGCGCATGCGTGGTTTCGCGCTGCACCAATTGCATTCTTCATAGAGCGGCATTGAATGCCGCCCTATGAAGAAACTCAGCGCTCAACCCGGAATGCGCGTTCGCGAGCTGAGCTGTCTGACTGACAGCTCACTTTCTAAACCTGCCCCCCTCCTCAGCCAAACTGTGTTTGCCTATAAACACTATATATAGTGATCTCTCTATATATAGTGTTTCTATGCAAACACACAAGTAGAAAAAAATTAGACATACACACACTCTTTCTCCATCCATATCCATCCATCCCCATCATCCATATCCATCCCCATCATCCATCCCCATCATCCATCCATCCCCATCATCCATGTCCATCCATCCCCATCATCCATATCCATCCCCATCATCCATCCATTCCCATCATCCATATTCATCCATCCCCATCATCCACCCATCCCCATTATCCATATCCACCCCCATCATCCATCCACTCCCATCATCCATCCCCATCATACATATCCATCCCATCATCCATCCATTCCCATCATCCAAATCCATCCCCATCATCCATCCCCATCATCCATATCCAACCATCCCCATCATCCATGCATCCCAATCATCCATGCATCCCAATCATCCATATCCATCCATCCATCCATCCCCATCATCCATCCATCCCCATCATCCATCCCCATCATCCATCCATCCCCATCATCCATATGCATCCATCCCCATCATCCATATCCATCCATCCCATCATCCATCCATTCCCATCATCCAAATCCAATCCCATCATCCATTCCCATCATCCATCCCCATCATCCATATCCAACCATCCCCATCATCCATCCATCCCCATCATCCATATCCATCCATCCATCCCCATCATCCATCCCCATCATTCATCCGCATCATCCATCCATCCCCATCATCCATATGCATCCATCCCCATCATCCATATCCATCCATCCCCATATCCACCCCCATCATCCATCCATTCCCATCATCCATCCCCATCATACATATCCATCCATCCCATCATCCATCCATTCCCATCATCCAAATCCATCCCCATCATCCATTCCCATCATCCATCCCCATCATCCATATCCAACCATCCCCATCATCCATCCATCCCCATCATCCATATCCATCCATCCCCATCATCCATCCATCCCCATCATTCATCCGCATCATCCATCCATCCCCATCATCCATATGCATCCATCCCCATCATACATATCCATCCATCCCATCATCCATCCATTCCCATCATCCAAATCCATCCCCATCATCCATTCCCATCATCCATATCCAACCATCCGCATCATCCATCCATCCCCATCATCCATATCCATCCATCCATCCATCCCCATCATTCATCCGCATCATCCATCCATCCCCATCATCCATATGCATCCATCCCCATCATCCATATCCATCCATCCCCATCATCCATATCCATCCCCATCATCCATCCACTCCCATCATCCATCCACTCCCATCATCCATATCCATCCATCCACTCCCATCATCCATATCCATCTGTTACGGACCGTTTCAGCAGTCAAGGGGTTAAAATCCGTTTAGGCGATATGCCCCTTTCTGAGAGACAGGCACAGCTACTGCAGAACACCAAACTTCCGAACTGGATACAAAATAGCACTCCAAACTGGAACCTCAAGAATAGCTGCTAGCAGACGAACAGGAAAAGCATACATCAGCTTACACTCCTGGCAATCAGTCTCCAGCAGCATACAGTGAATCCCCCCAAGAACGAGACAAGGCTCCGTGTTGAGGGTCAAGCAGTGGTCTCAGGTGCTGGCACACCCAGCCTGGTTTTTATTACAGTTGTTGCAAATACAGGACCGCCCACAGGGAGGGATAAAACAACCAATCATATCACAGTTACATCCCACATATTCCCTCCCCTTATCTTGAGAGGAAACTCAATTATACATACAGTTAAACATACTTTCTACCCAACTTTCATAACTCTAAAACCATATATCACATTCACATAAAAATTACATATTCACAATCAATCCATTCAGGGGAACAACATATTAAAAATGGCATGAATCAGACCAGGGGTTCAAAAGTTAGTAAAATATCTTTTGGGCCCTGGCTGGCACATGGCTATCTGGCTCATACCGGTTTTACAGAGCCCTCTTTCCCGGAGACAATAGGAAAATAATCCAATTATATCCAGGGATAGAGGCAGACTCCATTGAGCACATGGTTGCAAAAAGACATAAAATACAATAAAATACACAAGGTTACATTTACTACATAAAATAAAGACATGCAACATATCCCCAGATAGCTTAGGTCTGAGCGCATATTTTTGAATGGCGCTCAGACCACACACATACAGTTGAATTGCCATGGAGCTAAAGCCTTTCCCATAGTCTTTCATTATATGAATGGGCTCCATGGCATAGCTATCTGGGGTATCACCGCTCACACAGGGCAAGTACCGAATGACCCCACTGTATTTAAAGGGCCAGAATGAGTGACATACACTCTGGTATGGCCGAATACTGTTTTTAAAGGGCCCAATCTCCCAGGGCCAGAGTCCAAAGGCAGCAGGTGGGCAACCAGGCTTCTCCAATGCAATGTGGCGAGATTTCTCTTGTCACTCCATCCATCCATCCACTTCCATCATCTATCCCCAAATCCACCCACTCCCATCATCCATATCCATCCCCAAATCCATCCACTCCCATCATCCATATCCAGCCACCCACTCCCATCATCCATATCCAGCCATCCTCACCCACTCACCCTTAGTCACCCACCCACACTCAATAAATACGTTTACTTACTGTTTGAATCATCTCCTCCTCCTCCTCTTCGGTCTTCAGCCTGTCAGCTCAAGCCACTCCCACAGCAAAAAAAAAAATCCGAGTAAGTTTTAATAATAAAACTTACCTCCGTTCCTGCGCCGAGCTCCCCGCTAGGCCACGCCCCCTTTTTCGTCAAAATGACGAAATCGCGGGGCCCAATAGGACGCTTCTCCTTGAGAAGCGTCATCGCGATGTGGTGCGCATGCGTGGTTTCGCGCTGCACCAATTGCATTCTTCATAGAGCGGCATTGAATGCCGCCCTATGAAGAAACTCAGCGCTCAACCCGGAATGCGCGTTCGCGAGCTGAGCTGTCTGACTGACAGCTCACTTTCTAAACCTGCCCCCCTCCTCAGCCAAACTGTGTTTGCCTATAAACACTATATATAGTGATCTCTCTATATATAGTGTTTCTATGCAAACACACAAGTAGAAAAAAATTAGACATACACACACTCTTTCTCCATCCATATCCATCCATCCCCATCATCCATATCCATCCCCATCATCCATCCCCATCATCCATCCATCCCCATCATCCATGTCCATCCATCCCCATCATCCATATCCATCCCCATCATCCATCCATTCCCATCATCCATATTCATCCATCCCCATCATCCACCCATCCCCATTATCCATATCCACCCCCATCATCCATCCACTCCCATCATCCATCCCCATCATACATATCCATCCCATCATCCATCCATTCCCATCATCCAAATCCATCCCCATCATCCATCCCCATCATCCATATCCAACCATCCCCATCATCCATGCATCCCAATCATCCATGCATCCCAATCATCCATATCCATCCATCCATCCATCCCCATCATCCATCCATCCCCATCATCCATCCCCATCATCCATCCATCCCCATCATCCATATGCATCCATCCCCATCATCCATATCCATCCATCCCATCATCCATCCATTCCCATCATCCAAATCCAATCCCATCATCCATTCCCATCATCCATCCCCATCATCCATATCCAACCATCCCCATCATCCATCCATCCCCATCATCCATATCCATCCATCCATCCCCATCATCCATCCCCATCATTCATCCGCATCATCCATCCATCCCCATCATCCATATGCATCCATCCCCATCATCCATATCCATCCATCCCCATATCCACCCCCATCATCCATCCATTCCCATCATCCATCCCCATCATACATATCCATCCATCCCATCATCCATCCATTCCCATCATCCAAATCCATCCCCATCATCCATTCCCATCATCCATCCCCATCATCCATATCCAACCATCCCCATCATCCATCCATCCCCATCATCCATATCCATCCATCCCCATCATCCATCCATCCCCATCATTCATCCGCATCATCCATCCATCCCCATCATCCATATGCATCCATCCCCATCATACATATCCATCCATCCCATCATCCATCCATTCCCATCATCCAAATCCATCCCCATCATCCATTCCCATCATCCATATCCAACCATCCGCATCATCCATCCATCCCCATCATCCATATCCATCCATCCATCCATCCCCATCATTCATCCGCATCATCCATCCATCCCCATCATCCATATGCATCCATCCCCATCATCCATATCCATCCATCCCCATCATCCATATCCATCCCCATCATCCATCCACTCCCATCATCCATCCACTCCCATCATCCATATCCATCCATCCACTCCCATCATCCATATCCATCTGTTACGGACCGTTTCAGCAGTCAAGGGGTTAAAATCCGTTTAGGCGATATGCCCCTTTCTGAGAGACAGGCACAGCTACTGCAGAACACCAAACTTCCGAACTGGATACAAAATAGCACTCCAAACTGGAACCTCAAGAATAGCTGCTAGCAGACGAACAGGAAAAGCATACATCAGCTTACACTCCTGGCAATCAGTCTCCAGCAGCATACAGTGAATCCCCCCAAGAACGAGACAAGGCTCCGTGTTGAGGGTCAAGCAGTGGTCTCAGGTGCTGGCACACCCAGCCTGGTTTTTATTACAGTTGTTGCAAATACAGGACCGCCCACAGGGAGGGATAAAACAACCAATCATATCACAGTTACATCCCACATATTCCCTCCCCTTATCTTGAGAGGAAACTCAATTATACATACAGTTAAACATACTTTCTACCCAACTTTCATAACTCTAAAACCATATATCACATTCACATAAAAATTACATATTCACAATCAATCCATTCAGGGGAACAACATATTAAAAATGGCATGAATCAGACCAGGGGTTCAAAAGTTAGTAAAATATCTTTTGGGCCCTGGCTGGCACATGGCTATCTGGCTCATACCGGTTTTACAGAGCCCTCTTTCCCGGAGACAATAGGAAAATAATCCAATTATATCCAGGGATAGAGGCAGACTCCATTGAGCACATGGTTGCAAAAAGACATAAAATACAATAAAATACACAAGGTTACATTTACTACATAAAATAAAGACATGCAACATATCCCCAGATAGCTTAGGTCTGAGCGCATATTTTTGAATGGCGCTCAGACCACACACATACAGTTGAATTGCCATGGAGCTAAAGCCTTTCCCATAGTCTTTCATTATATGAATGGGCTCCATGGCATAGCTATCTGGGGTATCACCGCTCACACAGGGCAAGTACCGAATGACCCCACTGTATTTAAAGGGCCAGAATGAGTGACATACACTCTGGTATGGCCGAATACTGTTTTTAAAGGGCCCAATCTCCCAGGGCCAGAGTCCAAAGGCAGCAGGTGGGCAACCAGGCTTCTCCAATGCAATGTGGCGAGATTTCTCTTGTCACTCCATCCATCCATCCACTTCCATCATCTATCCCCAAATCCACCCACTCCCATCATCCATATCCATCCCCAAATCCATCCACTCCCATCATCCATATCCAGCCACCCACTCCCATCATCCATATCCAGCCATCCTCACCCACTCACCCTTAGTCACCCACCCACACTCAATAAATACGTTTACTTACTGTTTGAATCATCTCCTCCTCCTCCTCTTCGGTCTTCAGCCTGTCAGCTCAAGCCACTCCCACAGCAGTGTTGACCGCCTCAGCACACAAAGCGTGTTCACAGTGCTTTGTGTGCTGATAGCACGTCTGAAGTATTCACCCATGCGTGAATACGTCAGACGTGAATGAGGCCTTTTTAGGGCTTCTGAACTCGGAAGTCCCTTTGGTGGCCGTCTGATTGACTGCAACTGGAGGTGTTCCAAGCTTCCAATGTAAACACTGTATTTTCTATGAAATACAGTGCTTACAAGAAAGAGGCTGCAGGGAGCTGTAGTACTCACCTGAACAACCTCATTAAGCTGAAGTTGTTCAGGTGACTATAGTGTCCCTTTAATTAGCACTTCACCTGGGTGGGCCCTCTTCTACAGGTCTAACCTCACGTCAGTTTCGGCACACCTCAGCTGACTTTGCTCTTTCTAATAATGTTTCTTTATTATTATTATTTATTTCCTTACGTCCTCGAAATGTGCCGTATTTGTGTTAGGTGCTTATTATAGTACCATAATTAAATGTAGGATAGGAAAAAGGGCAAGTCGGTTGTGGTGTGCCGGAACCGACGATGAGGTAGGCCTGAGAAAGAAGAGGGCCTACCCAGGAAATAGAAAGGAAATAAATGTTAAAATGTGGTGTGGTGGGAGGGTCATTCAACGCTGACCTCGAACAGTAAGGAGCAAGGTAAGGGCCTTAAGTAGGCTAGGTGTAATGATATTGATGTTACAAAGTTTTGGAGTCCAGTAGCCAGATCAGCAATGTTTTCTGCCAGAGGTAGCCACTCGTTACCCAGGTGGTTGAGCCCCTGAGCCTTGAGTGGCCTTCTGGTCTTAAGCAGAGATGGGAGACTGGAACAGAGAGATGATAATCGTAGTGAGGCAAGCCGAGGTCAGTGGGAAGGAGAAGCAGCAAAGTCAAAATGGTCCAAAATCAGCAACAGGTAGGAGAAACAGGAACCAGCTTGATTGGAGAGTACAGGAACCACAATAATCTGGCAAAGGTACAGAGACAGGAAGTGGCTTTTATAGGCCAAGAACCAGACACATGACCAGACACAGCTGAAGAGACTTGTCACTGATACCAATGCTGTAGAGTCAAGGTTACCAGATCTCAGGTACATTTACAAAAGGCAGGTTGGTGTACTGGTAAGAAAGCGGTTTAGCAGCATGTAAACCAGGGTTCGAAACCCAGCAAGAGTCAGTTCCTCACATTACTCCCACCTCTACAGGCGCAGCCTCTGGATGCCCTATTTCCTGGTTTAGCAGGGTACTGTGCATGGAAAGACTGAAGAAGAACAGGAGCATGAATATTGTCCACTGGTTCCCACGATCTATCTTATTCACCATAGCCTTTCCAATGAACCAAATATTGAAGCTTGTTGCGGAATATCCTGGAGTCAAGAATTTTTTCCACCTCGTATTCATCTTCACCATCCACGAGGACTGGTGGTGGGGCAGGCAGGGCTCGACCAGGGAAAGTATTTTTATGAAAAGGTTTAAGCAGTGCAACGTGAAACACCGGATGTATTTTCATGGAATCTGGAAGTTGCAGACGGAAGGTGACAGCATTGATCTGAGCGATGATCTCAAAAGGTCCCATGAACTTTTGACCCAATTTATGAGAAGGAATCCTAAGCTTAAGATTCTTTGTTGACAGCCAAACCTTGTCACCAACATGATAAACTGGGGCCTCCTTTCTATGCCTATCAGCAGCTCTTTTGTAACATTCCTGAGCCTCCGAAAGAGTCTTCTTCAACAGTTCTTGGGAATCTCGTAAGGCGGTTAGCCGGTCAGTGACTGCAGGAATGGAAGTAGTAATTGGGAGACTCACTAGAAAGGTTGGATGGTAACCATAATTAGCAAAAAATGGGCTCAGAGAAGTGGAGCAGTGTTGGGCATTGTTATAGGCAAATTCCGCCGTGGGTAGAAAATCCAGCCAGTCATCCTGCAGGTAACTAATATAGCACCGCAAATATTGTTCTAAAGTCTGGTTGGTTCGCTCAGTCTGTCCATTACTTTGTGGATGAAAAGCTGACAACAGATTTACATTAATACCTAGAATAGAACAAAAATATTTCCAAAAATGAGATGTAAACTGCACTCCCCTGTCAGAAATTACTTCATCAGGCACTCCATGCAAGCGAAATATTTCCCGAATAACTAGGTCAGCAGTCTGTTTAGCTGAAGGGAGACCACGAGCTGGTATGAAATGACTCATCTTAGTTAACCGGTCCACAACAACAAGAATGGTAGTGTGTTCCTTAGAGGGAGGTAGTTCCACAATAAAGTCCATGGATGTAGATCACCAGGGACGATGAGGAATAGGAAGAGGCTGAAGCATGCCAACAGGGGATGAGCGAGGAGTCTTATGTCTGCACATACATCACAAGAGGACACATACTTCTTAACATCCTCATAATATTTAGGCCACCAAAAGGATCGGGTAAGTAGTTCTTGTGTCTTTCAGATTCCTGGATGACCTGCTGGTTTTGAGTCATGGTAGAGACGTAAAACGTCCAGTCGCACTGATTCTGGAACAAACAGACGTTGTTGAAAAATCCAAAACCCATTAAGCATGGTCATATGAAGATCACGAGGAGGATCACGAAAAACTGGATCTTCAGCGTAGCCCTTTTTAATGCGAGACATTAGATCAGAAGGAAAGGTAACTCCTAAAAATCTACTCTCAGGCAAGATGGTGGCTTTGTTTACTGTAGTATGGAGGGGGTCAGCTATCCTAGACAAGGCCTTGCCTTTTCTGGAACCAGGGCGGTATGAAATCAAAAAATTAAACCTTGAGAAAAATAGGGACCAGCGTGCTTGTCTGGCTGACAGTCTCTTAGCTGATTGAATACATTCCAGATTTTTGTGATCTGTGAGGACAGTAATTGGATGGGTGGCTCCCTCCAAGAGATGTCTCCATTCGGCAAAGGCAGCTTTTATAGCCAAAAGTTCTTTATT
The DNA here is from genome assembly GCF_036172605.1 of Pelobates fuscus. Lineage (NCBI taxonomy): Eukaryota > Metazoa > Chordata > Amphibia > Anura > Pelobatidae > Pelobates > Pelobates fuscus. The sequence continues at coordinate 26,306,915 of NC_086320.1, forward strand.
CCCTATGTCATAATTTCTTTCTGCTGGTAACATCTGGCGGGAATAGAAGACACATGGATGTAACAACATCTTAGGTCCAGTCCTTTGAGACAGTATAGCCCCAACAGCTGAATCAGAAGCATCTACCTCTACAGTAAATGGCAATTCTGGCTGAGGATGTACCAGGATAGGGGCAGATGTAAACAGAGTCTTTAATCTGGAAAATGCAGTGTCAGCCTTATTGGACCACTGAAAAGGAGTCCCTTTACGTGTAAGTTCAGTGATCGGTGTAATAACGGCAGAGAAATTCTTAATGAAACGCCTGTAAAAATTGGCAAACCCCACAAATCTCTGAATATCTTTTTCATTCTTGGGGATGGGCCAGTCCAGCACAGCTTTAATTTTACTTGCGTCCATACTTAAACCTAAGTTATTACATATCCCAGGAATTGAATTTCTGTTTGTTCAAACTCACATTTTTCCAGTTTAATGTATAGGTGGTGGGTACGAAGGCGCTCAAGCACAATGCAGACCTGTTTCCTGTGATTTTCAAGATTATCAGAAAATATCAGGATATCATCCAAATATGCCACAACAAACTGATCCAGGAGATCCCGTAGTACATCATTGATTAGATGCTGAAAAGTTGCAGGGGCATTACAAAGCCCAAATGGCATTACTAGATATTCGTAATGTCCGTACCTGGTTCTGAAAGCTGTTTTCCATTCATCATTTGGTCTTATGCGAACCAGATCATATGCCCCCCGTAGATCAAGCTTCGTAGATATTTTAGCTGAGCGAAGTCTCTCCAGAAGTTCAGGAATGAGAGGCAAGGAATAGCGGTTTTTAACAGTGATTTTATTAATGTCCCTGTAATCGACACATGGCCGTAGACTGCCATCTTTATTTTCTACAAAGAATATAGAAGCTCCTGCTGGAGAAGTAGATGGTCGAATAAAGCCTTTGGCAAGATTTTCTTGTATGTATTCACGAAGTGCTTTCAATTTAGGCTCAGAAAGGGAGTATATACGGCCAAACGGGATAGCAGCTCCAGGTAGCAGCTATATGGGGCAATCATAAGGCCTGTGAGGTGGAAGCTGATCAGCATTCTTCTTATCACAGACATCTGCAAAATCCCGATATTGTAGAGGAAGCTTAGTTAAGTTTCTATCAACCAATTCATTAATTGTTGTGGCAACAGGTGTTGCCTTAGAGGGTTGACAATTCATTAAGCAGTGTTCTGAAGGAAAGGACAAAGTTCTAGTCTTCCAATCAATCTGTGGGTTATGCAGAGCAAGCCAGGGTATACCCAAAATCACTGGAAACTGTGTTGAGGAAATTAGGTGGAAAGATATAGACTCATGGTGATTCACTTCCAGAATCAATTTTAAGGGCACAGTCTCATGTGTAACCGGGCCTGACGACAGTGGAGAACTGTCTACTGTTTCCATTAACACAGGTGAAGATTTAGGGATAGACTGAATTTTATTTCCTGCTGCAAATTTAATATCCATAAAGTTTCCGCCTGCTCCAGAATCTATCATAGCTGTAGTTGAAATTTTATTATCACCATATTGCAAAGTGATAGGCACCACCAAATGAGGATGTTGAGTCATCATACCCTCTTCACCCTGAGCCAGAGAAAACAAGGGTTGTGTGACAGAATCCAGTTGGCCTGAAATCTGGGATTTGTGTTGAATCTGTGCACCCTCAGCAGTCATAGCTATTGTTCTTTTAGACTTGCTAGGGCAATTGATGGCATAATGCCCTGCACTACCACAATACAGGCATAAATTGTGAGTGCGTCACCACTGTTTTTCTTCATTGGATAATGACCCTCTTATTAGATCTACCTGCATAGCCTCAGGTTCAGAGTCTGTAGGTGTTTGTGGGGTCGGAGTAGAAATTCTTGAATAGAAAGTAGGAGTAGCACTTGGTTTAAAAGAGCCCTGTCTTTCCAATCTTCTTTCTGAAAGTCTCCGATCAATACGGATAGCCAACCGCACAAATGCATCAAACTCAACAGGAAGATCAACACGAGCTAGCTCATCTTTTATAGCTTCTGAGAGACCCCTTCTGAAGTGGAACCTCTGGGCCGATTGGTTCCAAGTAGTATCAGCAACCCACTGTCTGAATTTAGCAGCATATTCAGCCACAGAACGCCTCCCTTGATGTAAATGAAGGAGAATGGCTTCTGCTGTAGCACAGCGATTGGGGTCATCAAAAACTAGGCACATGGCCTCAAGAAAGTCTTTTAAATTTCCCAAGACTGGACTGTCCTGTTCCAGAAAAGGGGAGCCCCAAGCCAGGGCTTCATCTTTGAATAGGGAGAAAATAAATCCCACCTTCTCTCTTTCAGATGGAAAACGGTTAGGTAACATCATGTAATGCAAACGGCATTGATTTAGGAAACCCCTAAATTTTTTGCGGTCTCCTCCAAATTTTTCTGGTAGAGGCAAGCGGGCATCTTGTGCAGGTGTAACAGTAGTAGCAGCAGCAGCCGCAACATCATGTGCCCTGTAGCTGGTAAGCTCACTATGCATTGATCAAACTTCATTTTGCAGTTCAGCTACCTGATCTTGCAGCACTTGAATGGTCTGTGCCTGGGTCTGCATAGTTCTTGCATTATAAGCAACCTGCTGGGCCAATGCAGAATCTGATCCGACGGTCTCCATGAATGGGCCAGACATGTTTTTGAAAGCATCCCTTAATTCGTGTACTGGGTTCGGTATGTATCGTGAGTAAGCGGATGACTTCCAGCGCCCCTTTTTTTTTTTATAACATGAATTGGAATGTTGACACTGGCGGCTGTGGATGCTGCTCCTATGCGAAAGGATTGCCCTGAGTAGTTAGCTGCGTTGAGTCCCAGTTGAGTGAGCAAGGACCTAACGTAGGTCATGAAGGTTGTAGTGGTGAGTACTGAACCTTGTATTTATAGTAATGGTTGTGATGGTAGTAAATTATGATGCTGTATGTATGCATCAAGAACCCTTACGGGACACCACCTGTTGTGTGTGGGATAGTACGGAATGTTTACTGGTATGTGCTGACTGGTTTTGGAGTGAGGTAAAGTCATGTAATGATCTATGTGTTTCGTTAGTAGGAATAGAGGAGTATGGGAGTAGATTGTGTTGTGGTGGTGGTGTGAACTCTCTAGGTCTTAGAAATCAAAAGAATGCTATGAATATAGCTGCTTTGATGATAGAATTTGTATTGGTGTCAAACGGTTTTAAATCAAGCAGGTTAGACAATGCTTTGAAGATATGGTTATCTATGGGAAGCCTTTGTGATGTATGTGTGGGTTCAGATTTCTGAATGCCTCTGAGTATGGTCTTAATCTGGTGAGAGGCCATGAAACTAGTGTTATTTGGGTGTAAGATTAGCATATGGTGTTGAATGCCAGTGAGATAGAGTTTGATGGTGTTATATGACATTTTAAGTTTAAGGTGGCAAAAAGAAGCAAAACCCAAAAAAGATGTCATAACAAATGGTTGCATGATGTTATGTTCCAGAAGGAATCTTTTGAATAGTGTAAAAGCCCTATTGTATGTTCTGTGTGTATTTTCTGATAGTGCCAATTGGGACAATGTCCTGCTGTGTTGCATGATGGTTTCTAGTCCAGTATGAGTTGTTGAAATGTTGGAGTGGTGGTGGCTGTGGGCGCAGCTGACGGGAGTGCTTGATGAAAAGCCTGAAATTTGAAACGAGACAAATTGTCAGCAGCTGTGTTACAGTTTGAAAAGTTCTGCTTTCCTTGCTGTAGCGGGGTAGGGGATTTGCCGTCTCCTCAATTCCGTAGTTATACGAGGGATCGTCCAGGATCTGATCGATGCTGGACTAGCTAGCTCTCCTCCTTGTGTGGGAGTGATAGCTCTAGCCGGGGTGCTAGGCAGGGAGAAATCATCTACCCCTTCCTGAGACATACTACAAGCAAAACAATTAATTTGTGTATGAAAACCACCAAATTGTACTGGCAGGCTAGCTAAGCCGGATGGCGAAACATTATACTTGTTTGGTGACAGGTGAGGCCCTACTAATTGCCAAGCGGCTTGAGAGACTATCTATGCATTGGCACGAGGGGATTTGAGGCCACTCGTCGTAGTGGCAGGAGTATTAGGCCTCTCGGTGACTGTAAAACAGAAACCAGGGGAAGGGAGTGACAGGTGAGGCCCTCTCTATGCAACATGCGAGGCGGCTAGCTACCGTGTGGCCCGATGGGTGTTTGCCTCTGAAACATTGAGGCAGGGTGTTAGCCTCGCGGGACCACTAACTGATGGCGACTGCCAAGAAGGGGTAAATACCTATTGGGAAGCCGGTGACCCTATTACCAGTACTCTAGCCTAGGGGGGAGAAATGAAATGTATGGCAGAACACCATATGAGCAGGTGTACGTACCTGGTAGTATGAAAATCTCACAGGAAAAACCGTGTGGTGCAAATATATTTAAGCTGGACAGCCTAAAACGGGTAAAAGAGAGTAGTATGATGAGTATGGACTGTGGGAAATAAATAGACTTTGTAGCCTGTACAAGCGATGTTTTTTAAGGTTTGCTGGCGTATGATTTGTAAAATGAAATGTTGTGATATACTATGGGAATATGAATGTGTTACCCAGGAAAAGTGATGCCGTGGCTTTAATACAACATCTGTCTGAATTAGTGAGGAATGTATGACGGGTGTCAAGAAAAATAAGAGTAAGGGTTGAGGGAGGCCGTGGCCTATGTATAAACAGCATATGTGTTATATAATAACAGTGTGTAAGGGAAAACATAAAAATTGATGTAAGTTATATATATATATATATATATATATATATATATATATATATATTTGTGTACGGCACATTCCGAGGACGTAAGGAAAACAGGGTTTAAAAATAAGTAGTTCCTTAATAGCAAGTCAGTTGAGGTGTGCCGAAACTGACGTAAGGTTAGGCCTGTAAAAGAGGGCCCACCTAGGAATATGAAAAAATTGAGGGTGCGGTGGGAGGGGCACTTCCGAGATCGTCGAAGACAGGTAAGCAGGGGCTCACTGAGTTTAAATAGGGAATTTAAGTGCCTCCCACAATTACAGGCCAAGCCTTCTATTTGTGTACGGCACATTCCGAGGACGTAAGGAAAACAGGGTTTAAAAATAAGTAGTTCCTTAATAGCAAGTCAGTTGAGGTGTGCCGAAACTGACGTAAGGTTAGGCCTGTAAAAGAGGGCAAAAATAATAACCATTGAAACAAAATGCGTTTATTAAGCGGTACATCATTTAGTCATATCACAGAAAGCCAGCCTTATCTCTTTCTCTGGATTGGGAATGTATCTGTTGTATGCAGATGATTTCCACCTCCCCATGTTTTTAATTATGTGTGTCGGTACATGATTACCTGAGGCAGCTGTGGCTGCTCCAATGCGAAAAGAATGGCCCGAGAAAGAACGTGGGTTTTGTCCCAAGCGGAGTAAAAGGGTGCGTATGTAAAGCATGAAGATTTTTGTGGTCAGGTTTTCCTAGTAAAGCTAGAAGAGGGCTATCGGGAGCGGAACTAGCTTGGGCTGCTACTAGCCTATCCAATACACGGACGGGACACCATTTGGTTGACGTGGGATAAAAGTTAATTACCACTGGTGGGCCTGTTTGGCTTGTTTTGGTACGGGTAACGGACAAAGTGTAGTGATCTAGATTTTTAATTAAGTGTTTCTTTTGGAGGCACGAGCTGAAATCAGAAGCTCTCTCTACAGTGAACTCTTTGGGTCTCAAGAAACCATAAAAGGCTAGATAAGCCGCTGATTTGATAACGAGGTTTGTGATATGTTCGAAAGGGGACGTGTCGAGTACATCGGACAAATTCTTAAACAACTTACTATCTATGGGGAGGCGTTTAGTGGGTATGTGTACTGACAAGTTGTGAATGCCTTTGAGGACACTTTTAAGAGGGTAGGAAGATAGGAAAGGAGACTTGTTGGGAAAGGAGGTTAACATGTAGTGTTGGATTCCCGTCAAGTAGAGTTTGATTGTGTTGTAAGATAGATTAAGAGAAAAGTGGCAAAAGTTGTGAAAGCAACCATGGTTTCGACAGAAAAAACATTTATTACAGAGTAATTACGAATGAAACACAAAAACAGTTCATATGCTCTGTAATAGGCTTTCCTCGTGTTGAGGGATAAACCCGCCTGAGCAAGCGTGCCGCTCAGATGTAGGAGAGAGCTTAATGCATTACCAGGTCTTCGAACTTTGGAGGTACCCTGGGTCGCTGGGAAGCAGTAGGATGTAGCCTGAAGAACTCCTGCAAATTGAAGCGTGACAGAGCATCAGCGGCAGTATTTTGTATACCTGGGACGTGAACACAGGATATGCAGAACTGGAGATTAGCTGCTAGCCAAGTGAGTCTCCTGACTAGGTTCATGATCGTGAGGGACTGAGAGCGGCCCTTGTTGATGATGTTACAGGTAGCTAAGTTGTCACAAAAACACCTGACTGACTGCCCCCTCCACTCTACCCCCCACGTGTAAGCTGCTGCTACGATAGGGTAGATCTCGAAAAGAGAGGAGGTGGTACTGAATCCCTCGAGTGACGTGGTTTCGACCGGCCAGGAGTCGTATAGCCACTCGTCTCCAAAAATGGCCGCATATCCCAAGGCCCCTGAAGCGTCAGTCCAGAGTACTGGGGAATCGTCGGAAACGGGGGGAACAAACAGCGACCTGCCGTTCCACGAGGAAAGGAACAGCTGCCACATTCTCAGGTCAGCTATAGCCGACTCGTCTAGGGTTGTAGTGGAGTCATCGTCAGGGAGACCGTGCAAAAGTGAAAGGATCCTGGAAATGAACGACCTACCCTGTGGAATTATTCTCATGGCAAAATTAAGTGAGCCTAAAAGTGACTGTAGCTGTTTCCTGGTGCAAGCGCCTAGTGACATGCAGGTGCTAATGTAAGATAGAATACGGTCTACTTTCTCCTGGGGTAGGCTGGCGTGCATGGTGACAGAATTGAGTGTGATCCCCAGAAAAGTAATTTCGGTTTTGGGACCTTCAGTTTTGTCCAGGGCTACGGGGACACCTAAATCTTTGAAGAGCGTGAGCAAGAGATGAAGGCTGCGTGGAGTGCAGTGGTGAGGTTCAATGGTGAGGAAGTCATCTAAATAATGTATCACAACTGGGCATCTGCAGAAGTTAAGGAGAAGCCATGTCAAGGTTTCGGCGAACAGGTCGAATAACTTGGGGCTACTTTTGGAGCCGAAAGTAAGCCTGGTAGCGAAATAGTAGTTATCTAGCCACTTAACTCCGTGCAGATGCCAGAGTGATTTATGGATGGGAAGTAACTTAAAGGCGTTGGTAATATCCGACTTACTTAACCAGGCCGCCTTCCCGGAGTTAACAATCGCCTGAATGGCATCATCAATTCTAGCGTACTGAAGAGAAAAATCTTCTGACGGGATTAGTGCATTCAGGCTAGGTGTGGGAGAAGCGTGTGGTGCAGAAAAGTCAATAATAAGCCTCTTTTTGTTGTTAAATTTCCCAGTGGCGATACCTAGAGGGTAAGTCCCCCATGAGGAGAAAGGGGGAGTAGTGAAAGGGCCTATCATGAAGCCGTTATCCACTTCTTTCTGTAAGAGAACTTGTAGGGTATCGGGGTCTGTGAGAGCTGACTGAAGGTTGGGGCACTCCAGGATGCCTGAGGGGAGAGAGACAAAGCCTGTGTGAAACCCGTGAGTGAACCCTGACGTGAGAAATTCCACCAGATGCAAAGAAGGATGATTAGCCAGGTAACGTTGCAAACTCGGAATGTTTATTGGAGTAGAAGCCTTTTTAGGGTACAATTTGTTAGGGCACATCGTCTTGGCATGTGCCCTGAAACAAAGCGAGCACACATGCAGCAGCCTACAAGCACTGTAACTACAACCCCCAGCATTAAAATTATTGCAGACCTGAGCTTTTCCCAAGAACACTATGGGCCTGCCTAATTTATCTCTAACCTCCTTCTGGCTGGAAGTTGACTGGAAATCGGAGTTGGCGCTGCTGGTAGAGGGGATAGCTACATTCTCGGGACAGAAATTAATAGAGTGAGCTGCAGATGAGCAAATGGCACAGGAAGGGGTTTTGAGACCTGCAAAATGCATGAGAAACAATTCTGTATCTAACTGACCCCAGTCCGTGACTGTATTATACTGGGACAATGAAGCGGCTGACCTAGCGGAGAACGACTTGTGATAGTCGTAGAAGGCAAAGCCCCCGTACTTATAAGCCAACTCTATCACCTTGTGAAGGTACAAATCCAGCTCCTCTCTGCGGAGGGGAAAAGCAGTACAGATAACATCTCTGTATAGGCCAAACGCCAAGACAAACTCAGGGATGTTAAGTTTCCTATTCAACCTAGGGTCCCTGGCCCTCATCACTACTGATAGGTCCTCGAACGTGTATGCCCTGTTTTCAACTACGTCTTGAGCCGCTATCAGTAGCGAGGCCAAGTTAACATCCTTTCCCTCAATGATGTCACGTCTGAGAGACTGCGGTATCAGATGAATAGGATTAATAAGGTTGGAAACTTTCCTAGCCGGTGGAGGGTCATTGTTACCTCCTAGAGCGGGCGTGGGTTGGACGACCGGCCCGGGCATCTCGGGGACTGAAGGGACGTTATTAGCTTCCAGGTTATCCAATCTGTTATTGATGGTGGCAACTGAGGACACTAGGGAGGCCATCATGGCGTGTAATTCAGCCAGGCTATTAAGTACGTTAACCTGTGAACTAGGGCCAGGCCTTTCGTTATCCTCAGTAGAGTTCAATAAACGAAACAGTTCATTCTTCCTAGCTGAAGCCGGATAAGGGATATTTCTCTTTTTAAGTTCAGCGGTAATCTTAGGGATAGTCCAGGAGCGATAGCTGGAAGCTGGACTTGGAGGGGTTGGTTGCGTTCTCTGCGTGCCCGACCTGAGCGGGGTGCTGGAAACCGACAGATTGTCTTCTAACACCGAAGCGTTGGACATTCTAAGGGGCAGAGAGGGCGAGTTTAGTGTTGAAAACTAAAAAGCTGGAGGGACCCCACTTACTAGGCTAGTGCCCATAGGCGAAATTGTATTAGCTTAGCTTTTGTTGGTGGCAGATGAGGCCCTAACTACTTGCCAAGCGGCTATGAGAGGCACTAACTATGATTTGGCGCGTGGGGCCTTGGTGCCACTGAGGTGGGTGGCGGGGAGTTGGCCTCTCGGTGACATGAAAAGAAGCAATATGATTGGCCGTGACTGGTGAGGCCCTAACTAATTTTGAAGCAAGGCTATAGCTATGCGTTGGGACGATTGGCCTGAACCTCCGAACGTAAGGGCTGACCTATGCCTTGCGGGACCTCTAACCTTATAGGCAAAGAGCCCACGGGAACATACCTAAGTTGGCGGGAGAAATTACAACTAGTCCTCGAACCCCCCCCCCCCCCCCCCCGCCAGGACACCCCAACAACATACCTGCTGACTTTACTTGACCTAATAAAGTATAATCCTGCAGGGAACCAATGGAACTAAAGGAAAAGAAACGTGACCTATTTATGATATGTACTATTTAACTACAACATACACACAAGAACTGGGTGACACCGAGGCCTACCTCTAAACAAAGCTGCGAATACGTACACCCGCGAAGGGCCACTTGCGAGAAGTGTCAGTACTAGTAAAAACTACAACAAAAACAGGACAGGAACAGCCATTTAACACAATGGAACAACATACTCCCTATTTACACTATTTAGCTATTTATGACATTAAGGGGACCACATAACTACTTTAAACACCGAAGTTGAGAATACTGGGCACTACTAAACCGCTTAACCCCTTTCATATCAAACGTAACCACTAAGACTTAGCTTAAAACGTAAACACAGCCCCTGAATACGGAACAGAATGAATATAAACGTACCCCCTGAACGAAAACGTATGGCAACCCGTTGTGGCTGAAGGAGACTACGAGGTGTAAGTGTAACTGAACGTGTTACACTGACCGAGAAAAGCAGGAGCGGATTGAATCCGAGCCCGTGAGCGACAGGGCTAAACTTACGATTCTGATGCCGTCCGAGAGAGGCAGGAAGCGGAATACTCACGAATACAGCCACCGGGCGTATGAACCGGGCTGCCGGCGGGCGGGAATACTGACGTTACGAATCTGCAAACCGGAAGTACACTGAAGCACTTCCGAGATCGTCGAAGACAGGTAAGCAGGGGCTCACTGAGTTTAAATAGGGAATTTAAGTGCCTCCCACAATTACAGGCCAAGCCTTCTATATATATATATATATGTATATTACTGTGCAGTAAAGAGACGTATGATTGGTTGGATCAGTACGTGTGATTCAACCCGAGCATGCATGAAAACTGTATCCTTATGTATGTGTCATAGTTTATAACACAGAAATGAGGCCTGTAACGTAGGCTGAGTCAATTTTAAATGAAATGGATAATTATGGAAAACTCCTGGAAGCGTGGGAGTCAAAATGATCCATATAGATATGTTAGCTGGTTTCATGCACATCGATAGAATACGTGATACCTTTAAATAGAAATGAAAATAATCTGTATATTAAAACCAAGCAACCTATTAACCGAATGTTATATACATGAAATGATGAAATGTAACTTACGAAAAGATTTATGCGTAATACATAGCAGAATAACCGAACCCAATATGAAGGGAAAAAGAAGCTAGGACGAATAGTTTAAACGTATGCATTTTATGCGAACAGCATGCGTGCTTAAGTATAACATTAATAAAGTGCTGAACGGAGAACACAACCGAAATTATACTTGTTCAGTGTAGCAAGGGAACAGTTTGTGCGAAATGATCACTTCACTTAATACACATGATTAAGCCGAATAACCATACGAAATGAAGCCGCGAACGGCTTGTGTAATTGCGGCATAGCAGAGAAAAAAAACGTAAACCTGTACCATGCGCCGTGGGAACCGATCCTGGGAAGACAGGTAGGTCTAACTTACGGTTTAGGTGTCCCTGGGACGCGATCTACGACGAAGATCGGGGTAAGAAGCTGGACGGACGGAAAAGGCCTGCAACAGGATTCCTGGACACAGCTTGCCGCGGAGAAACTCGTGGGTAAGAAAACCAAGATGGTGTCTGAGAGAACCCGGAAGTGGATCCTTTTTCAACGCTGACCTCGAATGGTAATGAGCAAGGTAAGGGGAGTGCCTTAAGTAGGCTAGGAGTGGAAACCAGCACCTCCCACAAATCCAGGCAAAATTGCCTTAATACATATATATAATGGCAATATTTATTTAATTGCCATAGTATTCCCCCCCCTTCCATAGTATTGTCCCCCCCATAGTATTCTCCCCCCTCCCATAGTATTCTCCACCCCCTCCCATAGTGTTCCCCCCTCATCCCATAGTGTCCCCCCCTCATCCCATAGTGTCCCCCCCTCATCCCATAGTGTTCCCCCCTCATCCCATAGTGTTCCCCCCCCTCATCCCATAGTGCCCCCCCTTTCCATAGTATTATCCCCCCCTTTCCATAGTATTCTCCCCCCCTCCCATAGTATTCTCCCCCCCATAGTGTTCCCCCCCCTCATCCCATAGTGCCCCCCCTTTCCATAGTATTATCCCCCCCCTCCCATAGTATTCTCCCACCCCCTCCCATAGTGCCCCCCCCCCCTCCCATAGTGTCCCCAGTTGCACTTTCCCTTGTCCCATAATTACTTACCTGTCTTGAAGCGTGGGCCGGCTTCACAGCGCGCACCGCGGTACAGGAACTTCAATTTCAGGTTCCGGTTTCCGGCGGGACTGAACACCGGCCCACGCTTCAAGACAGGTAAGTAATTATGGGATATCGGCGTATAACACACACCCACAATTTTCCCCCTATTTTCAGGGAGAAAAAGTGCGTGTTATACGCCGATAAATATGGTGTATATATATATATATATATATATATATATATAAATATATATGCAATTATACCTTTTTTTATTTACACCACAGTTGTGAGTCTGCCACATCAGAAACATTTGGTTGCTTAGACCAAAGCCTTTATATCTCCACTATCTGGGCTCACAAGCACAAAAAAAGTCATGAAAACCCTCATGAACTTGATGAGTATAAAAAAAAAGCTTAAATGCTGCCTTTGTAAGGCGCTTATGCATGTAGGTAATAGTAAGGGGCCCCTAGATATGATAAAAAAAAAAGAAAAAGCATTGGCAAAACTTTTATCTTTTATCATGTCTAATTTAATTTACCACATTGATATTCATGGTATTATGTTAGTCCAACAATAAAAGGCAACCTTGCATACTACAATACTCTGGTATTTTCGGCAATATATATATATACACAATTATACCTTTTTTATTTACACCACAGTTAAAAACCCTCATGAAATTGATGAAAAAAAAAAAAAAAAGCTTAAATGCTGCCTATGTAAGGTGCTTATGCATGTAGGTAATAGTAAGGGGCCCCTAGATATGATTTAAAAAAAAAAAAAAGAAAGCATTGGCAAAACTTTTCTTTTATCATGTCTATTTTAATTTACCACATTGATATTTATGGTATTATGTTAGTCCAACAATAAAAGGCAACCTTGCAAGGGGCGTGGCCTGACGGCTAATGGAGACGGACGCCTGATAGATCAGCTCCGTCCCGGAGTCCCTAATTAACAGCTACCAGCAAAGCAATACTCACCTACATTTACCCACCTACGACGGGGAAGTCACCCGAGATAATGGCACAACGTTCTTTGAAAAAAGTAAAGCCAAAACCGGCCCCTTTGCAGATATCGGCTATGCACCCAAGATGGCGCCGGCAGGCCTACATCGCCAGCTTCCAGCTCAGACAGGAGCGACATTACTTCTGTATCAGCTAAAGCCGTACCAGCCACAGATGCATCCATACAAAGAATGCTTAATGAATTAAAGACATCGCTAACATCAGACTTTGCCAAGATAGCTAAAGAAATCCGGGCAGACCTGCAATCACTTGGTGAGCAAACGGACTATCTGGAGACCAAAACGGAGGAGATCATTTCGGCGCACAACAACGTGTCCACAGCCTTTGAGGCCATAGAAGCGAAGGTTTCCTCTATTATTACTAAACTGGCAGATCACGAAGATAGGGACAGAAGGAACAATGTCCGAATCCGGGGCATCCCTGATGATATCGGCCCTAAGGCCCTAGGCTCATTTGCCAAACAACTGTTCCTCCTCCTGGTACCGGAGCTCACGGACGAAGCCACTCTAATAGACAGGATTCATAGGCTGCCAAGGCCCAAGAATCTCCCGACTTCTATGCCACGGGATACTATCGCCAGACTACACTATTACACCACCAAAGAACAGATAATGCAGGCATCCAGGCGACAACCAGCACTACCGGAGAACTTTCATAAAATTCAACTGTTTACTGACCTTTCAGCAACTACACTAGCAGCGAGAAAGTCATTTCAGCGAATTACTAAAGCTATGAGAGATGCCGACATCACATATAAATGGGGCTTTCCAGCGAAAATCATAGCCCGACACAACGGATCTGAGTACCATATAACTACGCCAGCGGACGGGGAAAAGCTCCTGACCACATGGAACATCCCGATGGGAGACATTGCACCCGGAGCTGCTGCCAAGATACCGGCCGTTACTTCGCCGCTGAAAATTCCGCATGACTGGCAGTCCGCAGCCACAGCTAAGTGACTATCTCAGGATGCCCATACAGTGCTACCTCACACCCAGTTTACCCAGTGAACTAGTCATGGGGCTCTCCCCACACTGGTGTAATACCTCTTATCTTGTTATGTTGAATTGTTTAATGTTTAGTGTTCTTAACAAGAAGGGTAATTATGTATGTGCTACCTCTATCATAGCACACTGTTAGCCATATAGCCTAGGACCTGTAAGCAGCCCTTGGTTATACCGTATACGTTACTCCTTTCCACAATTTAAGATGGTATACCAGATTTACCTCCATATAATGTGGGAACTATATAAAGTTGGGTGCAAGCAGGAGCTATAGTACCAGGATATGCGCAAGTGGATATCAACCAACCCGCGCACTTTACTGACCTACTCAGGTTTAACATCCACCTACCCATGTCACTCTTACACTCACAAGGTGATGTTTTATCTTTTATCTTGGGGTCTGTAGTCCCAAAGACCCTAGAATATCTACACTGACCAGCCCACGCTGCTTATAAAACTCCTACGAGCTACTAACACCCGAGTAAGACCCTTATGTAAACTATTACCTATCTGTGTACTCTGTTATCCCCAATACCGACAATCTGTTTTCTATGTTCCAAGAGAGGTCAACTGTTTTTCCTCTTAATGTTTAAACGGCTGTTTAGATCGATGTCTCACGATATGATCTTATAATTGGTTGTTTGAATGTATTACCTTCAATGAACCGAGTAACATGTGACCAACTTACAGCCCAAGACTTAATATCCAATATGTCTGAAACTTAGAATTTAAGACAGCGATTTCCCCCGAAGTATAAACACCAAGAGTTACCCCCTCAGGGGGCCATAGAAGACTCCTCCCCCCTACGCGAGCTTCACTGCTCAATTGTCTCTATGACATTTCGGTCCCAATCTGGAGACCATTTTACTGTATATAGTTCTATCCAAGTTACCTATTTCCCTCCCCCCCTGTCTCTTTCCACCTTCAAGACCACCCAACGGCAACAGATCGAGCTAACACACAATTTCCAAGGCCTAGATACTAGTCAGACAACACACACACCTCTGTCCCACCTTAAAACCCAAAAGAACTCAGGGTCAACCTTCAGACCATATGAAAAGGTGCTCCATCTGCCCATATACCTGACAGGTATAGAAATCCCTAAAGTACACCCAAAGCTTACAGACAACCAGATAACTCGCAAACATGGCTCTTAATATCTTCTCTTTAAATACTAAAGGCCTCAACTCCCCTCACAAGAGACGTCTCGCACTTCAGGAGGCCAAAAGACATAAAGCGCACATTGCGTTCTATCAAGAGACACACTTCCAGACAACGCACAAACCCACATTCATGTCCAAAAACTTTCCGATAGGATACCATAGCACATATAAGAAAAAGAAAAGGGGAGTCACAATCCTGATAAGCAATGAAGTCTCGTTCCAACTGGTCAAAAAAGTAAGCGACAAGAAAGGGAGATACCTCATCCTTCAATGCATAATTAACAATGCCCAATACACATTAGTCAACCTCTACGGCCCGCATAATGACCAGCATATTTTTTTGGATCAGGTTTTATCTCTCGCAAACGCCCACAAATATGGCAACATTATTGCTGGCGGTGACACCAATTTTCTTATGGATCCACTATTAGATACTACCTCATCCACGCAGGTAGCTCAAGCAACAACACGCCGAAGACAACGCAACACCTCGCTGATAGCAAATACTCTTCTCAATCATGGATATATTGATGCATGGAGGGCTCTACACCCCCTAGGGAGAGATTACACACACCATTCCCTGGTCCATAATACATACTCAAGAATCGATCGCTTCCTTATCCCAACAGCACAAATAGCGTGTATCACCAAAGCAGACATCGGTGTCACCTCTTGGTCTGACCACGCTCCGATTACAGTATCATACTTGACTCAGTATCCAATATCTGGCAACAGGTCGTGGTGCCTCAATGACACGCTCCTTAGGGACCACACATTTGTGGCGCAAATCACAAGAGACATGGAGACTTACTTCGCCACGAATAATACGGCAGACATAGAAGTAGACACACTTTGGAAAGCCCACAAAGCAGTCCTTCGGGGCCAACTCATCAAGCAAGCCAGCTATAATAAACTACAACGCATAAAAACCTACACAGACACGATCACCGAACTTGCAGAACTCACCCGCACGAACAAAGCATCACCATCACATCCCACGACGAAACGAATCCTCCAACTACAGGCAAAACTCGGAGATATGGAGCTAGCGAAAACGACCTATTTCCTGACTAAACTGAAACATAAATTCTTTAAAGAAGTCAATAGAGCAGGCAAAATTCTAGCAGCCCAACTAAAATTGCTAATGATGCAATCTAAAATAGCATTTATACATGACAAAAAGGGACAAAAGCTTACTAATCCGCAAGATGTCGTAGAAGAATTCGGTAGATATTATAGTGACCTATATAATTTAGCCCACAATAGCGACACAAATTCCCCCAACCAGACAGATATAGTTAACTTTCTTCAAGATATCCACCTTCCCACGCTCTCAACAGAAGACTGCCGCATGCTGACACAACCGTTTCAAACCCAAGAAATCCTAGACATAATCAACCAACTACCAAAACAAAAATCACCTGGGCCTGACGGCTTTACTAATCTATACTATCGTACATTCAAACACATTTTAGCACCACACATGACCAATCTATTCAATCGGTGCTTCCAAATGGGCACTATGCCCGCAGAGATGCTGAGGGCACATATTTCCACACTACCGAAACCAGGGAAACCCCCCACCCACTGTGCCAATTTTCGGCCCATCTCTCTTTTAAATTGTGATACAAAAATATATGCCAAACTAATAGCGAGCAGGTTAGCGCCAATACTACCGAGACTGATACACAACGACCAATCTGGGTTCATAAGAGGCAGACAGGGGTCGGATAATACCAGAAAACTTCTGAACATACTCTCCCACATAGAAGAAGAAAACATGGAAAGCCTTTTGCTGGCCTTAGATGCCGAAAAGGCATTTGATAGACTACACTGGGGATATATGTCTTCGGTGTTAACTAAATACAACTTCCCACCGGGGTTAATCCAAGGGATCATGGCATTGTACAATGGCCCGTCTGCTCAAGTGTCCCAATCAGGCTTCCTCTCCACGCCCTTTACCCTGACAAATGGAACCCGTCAAGGGTGCCCCCTATCCCCCCTCCTTTATATACTAGCACTGGAACCTCTAGCCATTAAGATCAGACAAGACCCATTTATCACTGGCATCCACATCAACGATGCTGAATACCGTATGACCATGTTTGCAGATGACATCCTCTTAACCCTGAGCAACCCGGAGTCAACTTTACCTAGACTTATGTCCTTACTACACGAATTCGGAAACATTTCATACTACAAACTAAATACTGCTAAAACACAGGCCCTACCATTGCACATTCCTACAACACGTATACAAAACTTACGCACCACATTCCGCTTTGACTGGCGGCAGAAACATATTACATACCTGGGAGTAAAACTGGCTCTCCACAAACAGACAATGGTGTCCTTAAACTATAGTCCTCTTCAACACACCTGCATCTCTAGCTTCCAGAAATGGAAACAGGTCAAGTTATCATTGTAGCGGAGAGCTGATTTCTCGCAGCTATTCTCCACTTTAGATCCAAGGAAGGCTCAGGAACAAGTCATTAGTAAATCCACAGCAGAGTTTCCAGCAGGTAAAAAGGTACAGCGAAATCCCCACAGCACTCCCAATAACTGGACGACACACAGTTTCAGGAGTAGAACTGACAATCGTTTATTCCAAGGTTTCTTATAAAGCCTGCTCCCATGCAAGGGAGGGAACTACAGCAATTATGACAGTAACCAATACCATTCTTGTTACCTCCCACACATCTCCTCCCCTCAGAGTGAGTCATAATCCCCTTAAGTTGTACAGTACTTTACCCCAAACTTGGATGTACCCCTAAACCATCACATATCCTTAATATCAGGGTACCGCTAGGTAGCCCTGATCTGGGTGAATATAATATCCAAAATTCACCCAGATCGGACCAGGGGTTCGGTAGTTACAGGCAGGTGAAGTTTGACCGACCGCACACGAGTTGGTATCCGAAAAGGGTTCCATGAGAATGGGCCCTGCGGTCGGTCTCCGTTCGGCAGTTAAAACAGACATTTATAATTGCCATCCACATTTACATTCACCTAGATAGTGATTCCCTCATTCGGTACTTTATTACTACCGAATGGGGATTCGTTATGTTTCTCCGTTCGGCAGTTACGGAGCTCTGGAGGTCTCAGCGGTGTTTGGTTGTTTGAGTGTCCGATTTGAGTTCCAGGCACTCGACGACCAAACACCACTGGGATTTTCATGCGTAAGATGGCCGCCGCCACGTGTACGCATGCCGAATGGCGGCCACCCAGATACAATGTTAATGAGCCGGTTAACTTGCGGTTGGAAAGAATGTGAACTTTAATAGCTGGCACACTTCTCTCTGGGGTGGTCCCTCCGTTCGGTAGTTTCCATAAGTATATAGTACGGATGGAAACTACCGAATACCATAGAATTCACATAATACCCAAACGAATAGCAATTTCAACATAGGGAAAACATATACGAACACAGTCACACAGGCATTTTGCAGGACAGGCTCACTGCATTCCACTACACTGCTCCCCCTTGCCCACAAGCCGGCATACACAGTCTGATCCCACACGGATCGGCTTGGGGATGACCGGGGTGCTCACGGATCATTTCTCCAGATCAGTTTGTCGCGACAACCCGTCGGCGTTTCCATTTTGCTTACCCGGGCGGTATTGAATGTTAAAGTCAAAAGGCTGCAGCGCCAAACTCCAGCGCAGCAGCCTGGCATTGTCCCCAGCCACCCGGTTCAGCCAGACTAACGGGTTGTGATCCGTGAGCAGCGAAAAAGCCTGTCCATACAAGTAGGGTTGCAATTTCTTCAAGGCCCACACCACAGCCAGGCATTCCTTCTCGATGGCGGCGTAGCTTACTTCCCGGGGTAAAAGTTTGCGACTGATGTAAGCCACTGGATGTTCTCCGCCATCAGCCCCGACTTGGCTTAATACTGCCCCCAATCCAAACATAGAAGCGTCTGTGTGAACAAGAAAACGTTTAGTTGGATTGGGAGCGGCCAAGACAGGGGCATTAACAAGTGCATCTTTCAAGTGTTGGAATGCCTGCTCACACTCCGGGGTCCAGGTTACTTGGCGGGGAAGGTTTTTACGTGTCAGGTCCGTGAGGGGTTTGGCCAGGGCACTATAATTGGGGACAAATTTCCGGTAATACCCTGCTGTCCCTAGGAAGGCTAACACCTGGGTTTTAGTTGTCGGGGTAGGCCACTGTGATACTGCCTCTACTTTGGCGGGTTCCGGCTTCTGCTTACCACAGCCCACTCTGTGGCCCAGGTACTGTACCTCGGCCATCCCAATACTACATTTAGCTGGTTTTAGGGTCAAACCAGCCTCCCTGATCCTGTCTAGAACCGCTCCTATATGGGCCAAGTGTTCCTGCCAGGTATCGCTAAATATGGCAATATCATCGAGATATGCGCAGGTATAGTCTTGGAACCCATCTAGGAGGCGGTCCACCATCCGCTGGAAGGTAGCCGGCGCGTTTTTCATCCCAAACGGCATGACCTTAAATTGGTACAGGCCGAATGGGGTGACAAAGGCGGACTTAGGGATGGCTTCCGGGGCTAAGGATATCTGCCAATACCCTTTGCACAGATCAATCGTGTTGTTGGGTAACCTCTGCCGTGAACTGAGTGCCCTGATCCGAGATGATCTCCCTGGGTAACCCCATCCGGGAGAAAATCTGCATCAGCGCCTCAGCCACCGTCTCTGCATGTATATTCGTTAAAGCTACCGCCTCGGGGTAGCGAGTGGCATAGTCCACTACGGTCAGGATGTACCGTTTGCCCGAGGGGCTAGGTTTCCGGAAGGGGCCTACAATATCTACGGCAACCCTATGAAAGGGTTCCTCAATTATGGGTAGGGGGTGCAGCCTCGCCTTACGCTTATCCCCCCTCTTTCCCACCCTCTGGCACGTGTCGCAGGTATTACAGTACCTGCGTACCTCCTGGCTAATCCCTGGCCAGAAGAAACTTTGGGTCAATCGATATCTGGTACGGCTGACCCCCAAATGTCCGGATAGCGGAATATCGTGCGCTATCCGGAGTAATTCGGTTCGGTACCTCTGAGGTACCACCAGCTGTCTTGTAGCAATGGGGTCTGACCCATCTATCTGTTTACTTGTTTCCCGGTACAATAACTGTCTGTCCCATACAAATCTTTCCCCCTCTGCCCCCGGTTGGATAGAGGTGACCTTGTCTCGGTATACCTGTAAGGTAGGGTCAGTGATTACCTCGGCTACAAACTCGTCAGGAGGGGCCCAAGGGATACAGTCTAGGGAAGGGGAGGAATCTCTTACCTGGACCTCCGGCAGTGCGTTGTTTTGTTGGGTGCGGGCCTGTTGCCTGGTGACTACTGGGTGTGCTTCTTCAGTAGTTTGTGGTTCAAATGCGGAGGTGAGTTTGCCCAGATCATTCCCCAGGACCACCTCAGCAGGTAATTGCGGCATTAGTCCCACTTCCACATTCCCGAACCCCGCACCCCAATGCAAATGTACCCTGGCTGTGTCTAGCCGATACACGGCTCCCCCTGCAACCCTGACAGCCACAGTCTTATTCAGCTTGGCCTTGTCCGAAACCAAATGGCTTTGCACCAGGGTGATAGTGGCTCCCGAGTCTCGGAGCCCCTGCATAGGCTTCCCTTCCAGATATACGGTCTGCCTATGGTGCTGGCGGTTATCCGCATGTGCCTGTAAGGGGTTGGCCTCATGCAGCACTTCCCACTGTTCCACAGTCGTGACTGGAACGGCAGAGCTGTAGGGAAGTGGTACCTCGTCCTGGTAATGATGCGCTGCTGCTCTTGGTGGTGGTGGTGGAGGTCCTGGTCGGATCCAGGTGTTGCATTCCCTGGACTGCGGACAATCTCGCTGGTAATGTCCCCACCTCTGGCATCGGTGGCATTGCACAGAAGCAGGTGTGCGGTATCTCTGCTGCGCTCCTGCTGGTGCTGGTGGAGGAAGGGGTCTTGGTGGGGGTTGAGGGTTAGGAGAAAATGAATTTACCCCTAGTGGCCGCATGGCCGGTTTGGTACCCACTGCCTTGGTTTGTCTGCGAGCATCCATAAAGTCATCTGCCTTTTTGGCAGCCTCGGTGAGGGTGGTGGGGTTACGATCCCTCACCCATTCCTGTAGTTCTGAGGATATACCCTCATAAAACTGCTCCAACAGCAGCATTTGTAACAAGTCCTCCATGGACCTCGCTTTACTCGACTGCATCCACCCAAGAGCTGCCCTTTCTAGTCGGCAAGCCCACTCTGCATGTGAATCTTTGTCCACCTTTTTCAATTCCCTGAAACGTCTCCGGTATGCCTCTGGTGTTATTGCATACCGGGCCAGGATAATCTCTTTCACCCGGCTATAGTTCCTAATTTCCACATCTGGTACAGTGCGGTAGGCTTCCGCTGCCCTTCCTGACAGCCGTCCTGCTAATATGGGTACCCACTCTTCCCTTGGTATGTTATGCAGTGTACACAGTCTCTCAAAGTCCTGGAGGAAGGCATCTATATCCTCCTCTGCTTCCATATATGTTTTAAAAGCTTGATAGGGAATTTTGGGCTTACCCTCTTGTGCCACAGCTCCTGCTGTACTTCTTTCTGGTGTTTGTGGTCTCCTATTTCTCTTCACAAACTCCTGCACCTCTGTCATGGTTTTAGAGATGATCTCTGTGGGTGGGTTTTCCCCATAGAAGGCCAGTCTGTATTGTAACTGCCTTTGGAACTCCTCCTGTTCTGTTTCAGGTCTTTGTTCCGTGGCCTGGACCTCCTCTGCTCTGTATTCTGCCATTACTTCGGTGATAAGCGTTGCTTTGGATTTGCTGCTGGCAGAAACACCTTTCGCTTCCAGAAGGTCTTTCAATGTGGTTCTCTTTAGCGTAGAAAGGTCAATCTCCATTAATCCTTGTTCCTCTGTGAGTCTGGATCCCAGCGCTGCCAACCAATGTAGCGGAGAGCTGATTTCTCGCAGCTATTCTCCACTTTAGATCCAAGGAAGGCTCAGGAACAAGTCATTAGTAAATCCACAGCAGAGTTTCCAGCAGGTAAAAAGGTACGGCGAAATCCCCACAGCACTCCCAATAACTGGACGACACACAGTTTCAGGAGTAGAACTGACAATCGTTTATTCCAAGGTTTCTTATAAAGCCTGCTCCCATGCAAGGGAGGGAACTACAGCAATTATGACAGTAACCAATACCATTCTTGTTACCTCCCACACATCTCCTCCCCTCAGAGTGAGTCATAATCCCCTTAAGTTGTACAGTACTTTACCCCAAACTTGGATGTACCCCTAAACCATCACATATCCTTAATATCAGGGTACCGCTAGGTAGCCCTGATCTGGGTGAATATAATATCCAAAATTCACCCAGATCGGACCAGGGGTTCGGTAGTTACAGGCAGGTGAAGTTTGACCGACCGCACACGAGTTGGTATCCGAAAAGGGTTCCATGAGAATGGGCCCTGCGGTCGGTCTCCGTTCGGCAGTTAAAACAGACATTTATAATTGCCATCCACATTTACATTCACCTAGATAGTGATTCCCTCATTCGGTACTTTATTACTACCGAAAGGGGATTCGTTATGTTTCTCCGTTCGGCAGTTACGGAGCTCTGGAGGTCTCAGCGGTGTTTGGTTGTTTGAGTGTCCGATTTGAGTTCCAGGCACTCGACGACCAAACACCGCTGGGATTTCCATGCGTAAGATGGCCGCCGCCACGTGTACGCATGCCGAATGGCGGCCACCCAGATACAATGTTAATGAGCCGGTTAACTTGCGGTTGGAAAGAATGTGAACTTTAATAGCTGGCACACTTCTCTCTGGGGTGGTCCCTCCATTCGGTAGTTTCCATAAGTATATAGTACGGATGGAAACTACCGAATACCATACAATTCACATAATACACAAACGAATAGCAATTTCAACATAGGGAAAACATATACGAACACAGTCACACAGGCATTTTGCAGGACAGGCTCACTGCATTCCGCTACAATCATGGCTGGGCAGACTTCACACTATTAAAATGGTGCTGTTACCGAAAATTCTGTACATATTTCGAATGCTGCCTCTGCAAGTCCCGCCTGGTTTTTTTAAGCTACTCCAAACTACTTTGAACAGGTTTATATGGAATGGCAAAAAACCTAGATTGCCTCTTTCCTTACTTCAAAATCCTCAGTCGGAAGGGGGCTTAGGCCTACCGAAGATAAGCACATATTATGAAGCAGCCATTCTCGAATCAGCAATACGCCTCCATACAACTCCACACACTTTCCAGTGGGTAGATATGGAGAGAAACAGAATTTCTGTGTCCTCTCTGACAATAGTTATATATTGGAAATATATAGGAAAAAAGGGTTATCATGGTACCCTACCACAGCCCTAACGATGAAAATTTGGGATAAATTCCTAACCATTAAGGCCGACAAAGGGAAATATAGTGTACATGCCCCTCTAGTAGCCATAGAAGAAATATCACCATGGCTCTCACTAAAGACATGGACAACATACGGCATCTATTATGTTGGAGACGTATGCTCCCGAACCGGGATTCTAGCTTTCCCGGATTTACAAAAAATATATAACTTACCGAACTCTCTCATCTTTCCATATCTCCAATTGAAAAGTATAGTCCAAGATAAATTAACCCTCCAAAACCAAACATCAGAGCCAAGGGCAAATCTTGCTATGTCCCTTATCGAGAGATGTCGCTCAGCCCCCACTAAACCCAAATCTCTATCCCTATGTTACAAAACTCTTTTACGCACTCTACCTCCCAGGTCCTTCAACTATGTGACCCAATGGGAAAAAGACGGCTTGACTGGTCTCTTAGACGAAGAATGGCTGCGAGCACTTAACGCACTCAAAGGCTGCGAGCACTTAACGCACTCAAAGGATAATACTTCATGCTTCTCCCATGTGGAAGCGCACAGAAAAATGGTTTACAGATGGTACCTCACCCCTCAGCGTCTGCAGCAAATATTCCCTAATGCAACCCCCACGTGTTGGAGATGTGGCTCACATATAGGAACTATGATGCACCTATGGTGGGATTGCAAGAGGATCAGACCCTTGTGGGATAGAGTTCAAAAGCTTATAACATCCATACTACCCAAAACACAACCTCGTACCCCACGGGAAGGCCTTCTGTTACTTCTTCCAACCACATGGAACACTGCAGCGAGGAAAGCAATCACAATTATCATTCTCGCGACAAGGAACCTTCTAGCTGGACGCTGGAAGACCACATATTGCCCGTCATATAAAGAATTGTCTGACAAAGTCTACCAGTTCTATAGATACGAATTGCTCTCAGCAGACTCCCACATATCAGCAAAACGAATAGAAGGTCTATGGCTACCTTGGCTCACACTTCTGAATAAAGAGACGCCTAACAAAAAGACAAAGGAACAGCGAAGACCCCCTTGAAGGAAACATTGCGAAATACCCACATTCTATCCACTTCGACACACCTAGACTTGCCTGAGACAGTATTACCTGTCAGGCGACACAACCTTCACTACTAGCAGGCACAATATGGGATAGATCTGAGTACATCATCCAGAAAGACTACTGGGCAAAATAGCACCTTGTCACGCTATATCTTACACGACCCAATATAACACGACATGCATGACTTAGCTACATAATTCATAGACGCAGTATTCAATTCGTTTATTTTTTATATCGTTTTATTCAATCCACTCTTATTTTTATCCTTATAAGCAAATTGTTAATAAAAAAAATAAAAAGCTATTCAAGGACTTACTGACTGACCTGAAGGTTGTACACCCAGGGCTAGCTGTTAGACATGTCGGACTCCCTGAGTTCTTTACACAAGCATATAAAGTGGAAATATCTTGCATTCTTAGGCCATTGTATTTTCCTGTATAATTTTGCTATGTTACCATTGTTATGCTAATACCTTGTTATTTCGGAACCTGAATACCAAAGGACATGTAGTCCTATGATTTGTTGTCTCCCCTCCCCCCCCCCCCCAACCATCTTTCTTTCTGTAACCCAACTCCCCTCTCTTTTTCATTTGAAAAAATAAAAAGTCAAATTTGAAAAAAAGGCAACCTTGCATACTACAATACTCTGATATTTTGGCATCTTGGCCAATGATTTTACACCGCTAACCCTATCTATCTCTCTATCTATCTATACAGTGTCTATCTATACAGTATCTATCTATACAGTAGCGATCTATCTATACAGTATCTATCTATCTATCCATCTATCTATTCAGTATCTATATATCTATACAGTATCTATCTATCCATCTATCTATTCAGTATCTATCCATCCATCCATCTATTCAGTATCTATCCATCCATCCATCTATTCAGTATCTATCCATCCATCCATCTATCCAGTATCTATCTATCCAGTATCTATATATCCATCCATCTGTCCAGTATTGATCTATCCATCTATCCATCTATCTATCCATCCATCCAGTATCTATCTATCCATCCATCCAGTATCTATCTATCTATCCATCCATCCAGTATCTATCTATCTATCCATCCATCCAGTATCTATCTATCTATCCATCCATCCAGTATCTATCTATCCATCCATCCAGTATCTATCTATCCATCCATCCAGTATCTATCTATCCATCCATCCAGTATCTATCTATCCATCCATCCAGTATCTATCTATCCATCCATCCAGTATCTATCTATCCATCCATCCAGTATCTATCTATCCATCCATCCAGTATCTATCTATCCATCCATCCAGTATCTATCTATCCATCCATCCAGTATCTATCTATCTATCCATCCAGTATCTATCTATCCATCCAGTATCTATCTATCTATCCAGTATCTATCTATCTATCCAGTATCTATCTATCTATCCAGTATCTATCTATACAGTATCTATATATCTATACAGTATATATCTATCTATACAGTATCTATCTATCTAATCAAAGTATTACATTATTTTGAAAGTTTATCCAACAATATTAGTCATAGTCAGTGATGTTGTTGTGCAAAAGGTTAGCTATCACTTATCCAACATTACCTTTATAACAGTATGTCTAATTTCTGCTGCATTTTTACTTTGTGTACCATAATGAATATAATGTTGAGTTCCATTTTAAAGTTGAAAGTGTACAATCAGTCACATAAAATTCCTTTAATAAAAGGACCTAACATCACATGAATTGCTAAATCAACTATATTGTGCTTGATTTAATTGCTATTAATTATGTCCGCCTTATCACTAGTGTCTTTCACTTCAGGTAGACAATTTGATTAGAGGTTAAAATTGAAAAAAACCTTTTGAACCAATCATTTCTAATTAGCTCTTCAACAAACTTTTTGGTGACCTTACACATTGGCTTTGACACAAAGGTCAATAGCTTTTCATTTTCAGTTGCTCTTTTCCTGTAGTGTCGAGAAAACAATAAAAGTTACCTTTATGGACACAATAGCCACATTTCTGCTTTTTTTTATATCAATTCTATAGAGTTCCCTGAGCCATTATACTGTATCTTGTTTGATTGTTCTAAATCAGATATTAGCAGGAAACGAATAAAGAATACATTGTAAATAGAAATTGCCTTTCATTCTCTTTCCTGCGGATGTATGTTTTACAGGTGCAGTTAGTTTAATACCTATATATTTTTGTAATTAAAATTCCTTTCCAAAAATAAATGTTGCTGTAACTACAGATTGCTAGTTTATTATGTTTGTTAACAATGATAATGTAGTGAAGATGAATCTGAAGCAATTATTTGGTGACATTGGGCACTGAGCCATTGAACTTGAATCGCTTTTATATTAAAGACACAAATAGAATTTGGGGGCACACCTGGAACATGCCTTAGTACCCAAAATATATACATTATACAGATTAAGTTGGAACGCACACATGAAAAGAAATAATTTTTATTGTATAAGGTTATATTTTATTAAGCCTACCACTATTTCCCAGTACCCCAATATCGGTGGGTCCTACACTAATTCCAATGTGGGAGACATTAAATAGTGCTAGAGCTAAATAAGCTAACATGTATTCTAATAATCTGTTGTAAGAGCATTGTGAAGATATATATATATATATATATATATATATATATATATATATATATATATATATATATAAATAAATAATGGAGAATTAATGTAATAACAATGCAATTAGAAAACGCAGTATGAAAACTAATCAAAGTGATAGTGTTGTGATGTTTGGCAGTCATTCAGATGACCACTAATGTGCTTCCTTGTCAAGTGCTGCATAGTGTGCAGCACTGATGTTCAGTGTCTCCAGAAGGTCAAATATCAGATGGTGAGAACAACTAAAAGTAGGTGGGGGTACCACAAATACATGTTAACCATGGCGATGAGGATATCAATATCTAAACTACATACAAAATGGGATTTTGGTTACAGTTTACAATAAAGAATTGCATACACCTGCCAGAATGCCAATGTACATCATTTTTTGTCAGGTCCTATCCTAGCAACATCTATCTATCCATCCATCCATCTATTAAAAATACATAATCTTCTCATTTACATTTAAATTCTATTGTAAGTTACCTACAATAAATGTTAGTTATCTGAAGAGGAAGCAAAATTGGTAAAAGGCTATAGATAATGACTTTCCTGCAGTATATTCCTTTTTTAGTCTTTATCATGTTCTGCTATTTCAGGGAAATTTCACTTTAACCTTCAGATTTTTTTTCTTTTCAATCTGCCATTTATCTGTGTAGGTTATGTTGGATTTTGTCAGACTTGTCTTGGCTTTTCTGTGAACCATTTTATTCTGCAAGGAATAGAACTTAGTGCTTTACATCCTGACAAATAATGAAAGTACTCAGCAAAGGGCACAAGTGCCAAGGTTGAGTCTAATTCTGCTAGAAAGCCTCCACAGGTTATTGTATGTGAATGAGCTCATTATCTTATTTATCACTAAACTCCATCACTTATTGACTCTCAGAGCCACATGTTCAGGTAATCTCAGATATTATTAATTACATCCTGGGGTTCAACTATCATGCAAATTAGACATAGTGGCACAGTATCTCAAATAAAATGCCATCCATAAATTGTGCTGGCCGTATTGTTGGCACACAGTGATCGAAATGTATTTTGATTTAAGCTTTAACCCCTTCTATGCCACCATAAGAATCTATTCTTAAAGGATCATTTTGCTAAATTGTACAATATAGTCAATAACTGCAAGAATATAACAACGGTAAATAAGTAGGACACTCCATGATCGTATAAGACTGTTTTGATGGTAAAATATAACGTGGTGGTGGTGATGCTTAAGGTGTTAATTATATACATTTATGGCATCAGAACAGTACTCAACAACCTTCAGTCTAAAGATGTTTAGAAATAATATGTCTCATAAGCACAAAGGATATACGTATTGAATAATCATTATACATAAAGAAGTTGATTATAACCCACCATAGTTAGGTAGAACATGTTGCTTAATTTAAAAATGAGAATAACACAAGAAATCCGAGGGTTTCTAAAAAGACAAAACAATGATTTATTCTTTCTTCTAATAACAAATTCGAGAATGGAAGCTCCAGAATGAAAGCAGAATGACATTGCAAAGGCAGTAAAAAGAATATGTCAGTTCATTACAATACAATGTCTTCAAGGTAAAAATTAATTAGTAAACATTGTAAATCCAATTTTATGAGATCTTGTTGGAATATCATTGCTGGTATCAAGGATGACATTTTAGGGAGGTGACCCAATTAAAATCTAGTGGTTTGTGCAAATAAAATAGAACATGGAAAAAAAACACAAATAACAATTTAATAGAATGATAAATCAAAACCCATGTAATTAGCTTTCTTATTATTAAAAGTCTGGGTGTCATTTATCAAACCTTTGTAGAAATAATTGCAACAAGCCAATTGAAATAGTTAATCAAATAAAAGTAAAAAAAAAACTGTTCCCTTGAATGGAAAATAGAATAGAAAGCTAAAGGAGCCCCTGACGAAGGTGCTATCAAACGCACCGAAACGCGTGTCGGGTTATTTAACTGAGCACTTCACTCACTATGGGAGCACTAGGTGTCTAACACCCTTTATTGATTTATTTATTATTTTCTTTTTTCAAACTTGGAGTTCCATTTTTATGGGTTAATTTTCTAACAAGGAGTAATCATATGGACTCGGACTATTAGCTTCTTAGGGACAACTTAGAACACCCACAAAGGTGTTTATTAGGAATCATAGGGATCTATTAGTTCAGCAACCTCTCCCCTTCATTTTTTTGCTCCTCTATTTCAAATCCTTGCATTATTTTTTTTTATATATATATTGATGGCTGATGATGATGAGAGTTGCTCCACAAGAGAAGTCCTCCACTTACTAATTGTGGTTGATCCTATTTAAAATGCTGTATTGTTGCCCTATCAAAATTTTCCCTTCCTTATTGAACTGTCAATTTTTGGAGGTGCTTATTAGTCCCATAGCAAGTCCAGATTACAGGATACCCCTTGCTATTCAGTAATAATTCCTTTAGCATATTGCCTGTGTATCTAAATCTATCAATAAAGTTTAAATGATTGGATTCTCTATTGGCATGCCCTAGGATTAGATACATTGCTATTTGTAGCATTCCTATATAAACTTTCTCCAAGTTTATTTTCCAGTATTAGTTACACTGTGTTTTAAGTGTCTACTGTAAACTTGGTAAAAAAAAACAGATCAGGAGCCTCACTATATTGGGTTAAAGCCCTAGGGTGGAGCTGGTACCACCGATTCTGACCACTGTGTGGCTCTCTTCACTTTCAGTGAAGACTGCTCTACATACAGTTTTATATATTCTTCTATTCTCTTGAATGGACTTTGCTCCTGTTCTACTTAAATCTTAATAAAAACAAGTTCCAAATAATATATAGCTGTTCAGGAACTTTTGCATAACTTTTAATGTATGATAGCTGCCTTGCCTGATTCGTGCCCCAGTAACGGTTGGGGTGATAGATCTTCCTCTTTGAATTGCACTGTATTCACCTGCACTGTCAGTTGCTGGCTTGCTAGTTCATTGGCAGTTTCTGCATTGGCCTCTGTCCTTTCTTTCTTACTAAAAAAAGAATTGCAAGTAATTCTGAATTTTACATTTTAGGGCAAATTAGCTGATGGGAAATGTAGCTGACTTGGAGAATTTTGACACTTTGTCTATTCTGGCCTACAATATAGAATACACTTTGAATTAGCAAAGATCGAGAACATTGTGACACAAAAAATGTAAAACAATATTAACCCATTAATGCAGTTATGCTCTCTTTGCGCTCCCACATTCAATGGGCATAAAAGCTGTTGCGGCTGCATAGAACCCCATAGCAGTTTTGAGCCCCTGAGCCACTGAGTACTTACCTACCCCAGTGATCCACTTCGGGGGGATTGCCTGACAACCCAGTCAGTCCCACTGCTGCAAGTCCGGCCCTCCTGTGCCACGTGATAGTGATGACATCACGATCACAAAGCTGCAATAGCATGCTACAGAACTGCCTGCAGAAGGGCTGCCTGGGTTGTCAGTCAGTGCCCCAAATTCTGAAATAAAGTAGGAAACATTATATACATGGCCAAAATATTATATAATTACACACACACACATATATATATATATATATATATATATATATATATATATATATAATATTTTCATATGAATATAGAATTATATAATAATAATAATAATAATAATAATAATAAAAATTGTACAAATATATATATCCCTAGTGGACTGAAACGTCAACACTATGTAATCAACTTTTGAAGCTTGAATAAATGGCACATTTTTGGCAACAGTATCGAGTCCTGTGAGTGCACTTCCAACAAGGTATTATATATATATATATACACACACACACACACACTACACAATAAAAAGAATAAATAAAAAGAATAAATAAAAAATAATGTAATATAAATATACATATGTGTGTGTGTAATTTAATTTTAACTATATTTTGATGTGAATATAGTTAATACATAAGTGTACAAAAATTCCTACAAGGGGATTTTGTGGCTACTGAACATTGTGGCGGGGTGTCAGCTGCTCGGTGACTTTTAAAGCATAAGATAGAATTGGAGTGAAAGGTGATGCCCTCTTTATGCCACCATGCGAGGCGACTAACCGGGCTGATGAGCGTAGTACCTCCAAGTATGAGGATGGGTGTTGGCCTCACATGACCACTAAGGCATAGAGGCCTAAGAAATGATTAACTATTGGACTCCTGGTGCCCTGTCAGTCAGTATCAAAACTAACTAAGGGAGGAAGGGTAAGGTATTGAATAAGTACATGTAATTTTACATATCTGAGAATGAGTAAGCCAGTAGTGCGTGTGGATTGGAGAAGACCTATAGGGGGTAACAAGATATTGTAGGAATTGTGGTATGCTGTGTAAGATTATAGATATCCTGGTATGCCTACAGGATAAGTAGCGCAGTTAAGTTCAACCATAAGTAGGAGGCTGTGCAGTAATTAGTTGATACCAAGCACCTAAAGATACGATGATGTAGTGTACATGTGTGAGATGTAAGAGCCAGCTCATGGACCCGACTGTATTAATCTATAACAGACCTACCTAACTAGCGTAGTATAAGAGGTTTCATGAGTAATGTTGCCCTAAAATACTGAGCTCCCCTTAACCTGTAAAAAAAACCATAGTATGAGTAATGGCCCTTGATACGAATATCCTATAACCTACGACCCATATTGAAAGAAGAAACGGTTACAAGTGAAAGCAGTAGTCCTAAATAATGAATCTAATGATATGATGAAATATACGAGGAGTATGTACGTGGCCTCCGTAACATATTATACAAAAATTTGTAATGTCGTCTGAGCCCATATGTGGCCAACAACCTGGGACCTTCTTGAGGGTAGAGAACAGTTTTAAGACAAACAGTAGTCCTGTTTAAGGAACATAAAATGTGGTAATATAGTCAAGAGAGTATACTATGCACTTGAGTAGACTTGAAGTAAGCATTTTATCAAAGCCACCATAGCAGGTGATTTAAGATAAGGAGCCTAAACTTAGTAAAATAAAAAGGGAAATTAGCATACTTACCATAATTTTCTTTTTCTGATCATTATTCATGGCAGCATTTACTCATGGGTTAGCTCCTCCCCTCACAGCAGAAAGGACAGGAAATAGAACTCTGAAACTGGTATAAATAGATCCTCCCCCTTCCCATCAGGCAGTCTTAGTAACTAGCATCACATCCTATAGCAGAGGTAGGCAACCTACGGCACTGGTGCCGTGCACGGCACTCGAGGTGTCTTTGCACGGCACTCAAGGCTGCTAGAGCCAAACAGGCTCTGGCCTATCAGGAGTCCCAGTACAACTTCAAATATCTGCTAATACGAAAAGATGGTGAAGGACACTCCTCAATTTAAGCATTGCAGCACATAGAGGAAATGATCTCAGATCACTTCCTCCAAGCACTTGTGAATGGGAATCCACAACGTAGTAGAGCAACCTGCAGCTGCTGTTGCAGCTCCTGTCTTTGACCTGTACCAGGCCAGCCTGGTCCCCACTGGAATCCAGGGAAGCCAACCATACTGCTAGATATACACAGATATTGTGGATCAAACCAAGTGTTTATCTGAGTATCTGCTCCTTTCCAAATTGTTAAAATAAATGCGTGCACGTTTTGAAGTAAATTACACTGAGACACAGGTATCAGGTTAATATAAAACTTCGGAATGTTTACTCAGGGGGCGGCAAGCCCCTTATAAAGGCAAAAAATACATCATATGCAAAAATGTAGATAACAGAGAGAATACATCTCTAATTGGTTACGTGTCTTATCTAATGCACATTCTACGAGGCGTGATGTCACCATCATCCCGGGATTTTACTCCGGATGTAGGAGCCATCTTGTTACACGAGGTAGTTAGTCGGTGGGAGCGGGTGCTCTAGCAGCCATTTTGAGTAGATATTGAATACAGGTATACACAGTAAATAGACATTTTTACTATCACTAATTTACATTCATAACACAGAAATGAAGAATAACCCTCCCCTTATACAAATAATACGAACAGCCCACACACAAACATACACACAATCTGCACAAACGTAACCCGCTAACAATACACATACATGCACACAATCCCCACATGCAGCCTTTCACATGCAATACCCCAAACAGCCCACACACACTACCAAACACACAATGTGACATATCCATCCACACACAATTCCACAAGCAGCCCTCATACACAGCCCACATTCATATGTATCATACACAATACCATAAACTACTAATGAACATATACAATATAATAGCTCATATACGCACAAATACAATGATGCAAAGCAACTGCAGTAAAAATAACACAAACAGAATACATCAGCATACACACCTAAATTTAAAAAAATAGGACCGGCACGCTACGGGACATCACAATCCTATATCGGCACAGTGCTGCTAAAAGGTTGCCTACCCCTGTCCTATAGTATATGGGTGGGAACGTAATGCTGCCATGAATAATGATCAGAAAAAGAAAATTACGGTAAGTATGAAGCAATTTTCCCTTTTTTCCTGACATTATTCATGGCAGCATTTACTCATGGGGAATACCCAAGCAATATATATATATATATATATATATATATATATATATATATATATATATATATATATATATATATATATATATATATATATATATATAGAGGGAGGGACAGAGTTCAAAAACAGCTAATAGCTATAAAACCATTATTGAGCTGCATAAATCTTAGAAGACTTTAAAAAAGCCAAACAAGACATCAATAGGATATTGTCATACATTCTGCTCAGACAAGTAAATTAACCTAGAGGCTGCAAGGTCAGCAACCTCCTGGCATTCAATATCTGAAATATCCTGAATAATGATAGAGTCAGAAAGGAATTAAGGCCATGATAGCCTACGTTAGATAAGGATAATGCCATTTTGATATAAAATTTAAAACCAAATTGATGACCTCATCAGATCAGAAGAACCTTGACAAAGGCATAACAGAATGTTGGATGAGAACAGACACACCATGCTATTAAACACGGGGAGAATTACACTGAGAATCCAATTACTTCCTGGATGTAATTATTAAGGACGATTCACACTGCTTCCTCTTGCCTTGTGAACTACTTACCTGTGGATACAGGAAACAAATCAATACCTGCCTGTCAGAAAGAGGCAGAGCCTAGTAGAGAAATAAGTGTTATTAAAACACTGCAATAACGAATATATATATATATATATATATATATATATATATAGCAAAAATCAGGCTCACAACAATACCTCACACCGTGGATGAATTGATACAGTAATGATCAGTCACAGGAGAGGTATAAACCAATGACATTACTAGGCAAGGGCAAGAAGAATCATATACAGATTAGTTAAGGATCAATCACGTCAGTACCTACATTCAAAGAAACATATTGTAAATAGTACAGATTATGCCAAACAGTATAATCACATTTATTAGAGACAGTTGTGTAACATGAGTAGGAGATATGTAATTGGTAGGATACTGATTAGAAGGTGGTAACCAGAGGCACATGATCCATTGTGACAACCGACACATAATAAGCAGGATAGTAGAAGATATTCAGTTATCCTTATGAGAATAAACAACCGCTAACTTACTCTTACCTTATCTTCATATAGTGATGAAATACTAGTGGCAGAGCCTATGGCGATAATAAGCAGTTTGTATTATCTGTAAGTTATCAACACCAATATAAGTATATAATCCACAAGTATTAAATCAATGCAATGTTAGGAGTGACCATAACTTATACCGATCTAGGTACAGAGACCATGAAAAACATATCAGTCAAATGTTTGTCATCAACAAGCTGCATTACATTATATTATGTAGGATGAATCAACCACTTAAAGCCATACATTGGTTGCAAATTCCAGATATAAGGACCCCTAGAAGAATCCCCATGAATATCAGAAGAGAGGACCGTAATGGAGTTACCTGTTAAGGGGTTTTCCCGCTCTTGTTCTGGTAGCAGGTGAATTTTACCTGAAATAGTAAACCTGGTAGAATGGCCTGGGGACTAGAAAGACCTTCCAGTGTCAATTAAAATACTTGCAATACAAAGTATCGAAAACTTACCTGGATCATATGAGCCTAAAAGAATACCTTTAATTGCAGAAAGGAAATTATAATATTCCCCTTCACAACAGGGGAATCTTGTCAGAAATTTCTGAACATTAATTCCTTAAGAACCAAAAGCATGCCACCCCTGACATATCCTAAAGGGATTTCCAAACTCTCAGGTCCCCAAGGGATAAAAGAGAATACTGCATATAAAAATTAGTACATTCTCCAAATTATAAAGATTACCATTTAAGGAAATGTACTCAGTTCTAAAGAATATGTTAAACCAATTCCAGAGAATTGAGCAAAAAAACTGAATAAAAAGCACAAACCAGACCAGAAGTAGTGAATTCTTCAGAGTAGAAGTTTGCGGAAAAATAAAAAGATACTGAAGTTAAGACCAGGAGAGAAACAAGCCAATATGAACAGCTTTTAAATCAGGTAATGGCTTCAGAGTTACCTACTTATGAGAACGTTTAATAGCCCAATTTGTGCTCCTGCAACCAGCATGATTTACTAAGCTGTGCATCAGTAACAGCATATATCTGAAGGTTAAAAACTGACACCAAAATTGAAAAGAAAAAAAAAAAAACATTCCCTATCTTGATAAGAGAGGAGAGGATACCTGGCAATAGAAAAACTTTTGAGAAATGGTCTCATGTATAAATACATAGGAGTGCACACAAAAAGGCCTTAATTTAGTTAAACAGTACCATGCTCCATTTTGGAAATTCAGGTCTCCTTCCCTCCTGGGAGAGGCACTCAGACAGGTTCAGAAACACCTGCAATCCATCTGAAGTGGTAACATGTGTTAATTGCTTATCCTGAAACACCTGTGGGAGTAGGAATCTAATACAAAGCCAAAAGCAGTATGTTTCCTTATCTACTTCATTAAAAAACTGAAATAGAGAATCCACAGTAGGCACTAGTTACTTACCTAGTACAACAGTGCATTTGCTAGAATTGGGCTGTATTACATTTCAGCGCAAAACAGACCTTAGATCATTTGTATATATTAAATCTACCAAGGCTGTGAATAAATTGGGGTTATATAATAATACCAACCTGCATCAGAATATATGAATCACATACATTGTGGATGTTTCTTAACAGCACCCTATGCACATATATATCAGTTACATATACTGAGTCTGTTTAAACAGTAATTATACATAGCCTACATCAGCTATATACAGTGACACTGTGCCTGCACCCATATTAAGATTATATGAGAGCGATAAATTTAGGCTGTGTTTTCAACAGAACTTCATGCACATATTATACCACTCACATATACTGAGGTTGTGACTAATAACCCACACATAGAACCATTATTAGAGTGGACTCATAGAGGATGTGTCTTATATCATTCACATATATTGTGTTTCCACCAATATATCAAGCATATAGTGAACAGATCCACTGAAGCAATGTCCACACCAACTTACATATAACTCATACATAGACAATATAGTGGATAGATATACTGAGGCGGTGTCCTCACAGTAACTCATACATATGGCCTATAGTAGATACATATACTGAGGCCGTGTCCTCATAGTAATTCATACACAGAGCATATAGTACATACATAAACTGAGGCTGTGTCTCCATAGTAACTCATATATATATATATCCTATAGTGGATACCCATACTGAGGCTGTGTCCTCACAGTAACTCGCATATAGAGCATATAGTGTATACATAAACTGAGGCAGCGTCCTCATTGTAACTCTTACATAGAGCATATAATGGATACATATACTGAGGCTGTCCCCATAGAAACTCCCACAGAGCATATCGTGGATACATATACTGAGGCTGTGTCTCAATAGAAACTCCTATATATATCATATAGAGGATACTTATACTGAGGCGAT
This sequence comes from Pelobates fuscus, assembly GCF_036172605.1. Taxonomy (NCBI): domain Eukaryota; kingdom Metazoa; phylum Chordata; class Amphibia; order Anura; family Pelobatidae; genus Pelobates; species Pelobates fuscus. The sequence continues at coordinate 26,343,690 of NC_086320.1, forward strand.
GTACTCACAGTAACTCTTTTATAGACCATATAGCGGATACATATACTGAGGCCGTATCCTAGTAACTCCTACATAGAGCATATAGTGGATACATATACTGAGGCTGTGTCCTTATAGTAACCCATACATGGAGCATATACTGGACACACTCTGTTCATACGTTAGAGCATAAAGTGAAAACATACCGATGCTGTACCACCACCAGATTATGTATGGATACTGAGGCCCCGTGGTCTCATATGCAGTATATACTTCCACTTTCTGGAAAAGCCTTCTTATTTGCAATAATGCACAGATAACCGCAATCAATGCCACATATCTTGATAGAAACAAGTGTGTGTGGACTTAGAGTTAGGTTTTTAAAACCTATCATATACATGTGTGTACTTCAATCAGTCACCCAGGAAAATTCTCTTACCTTGGATATTTCTCTGTCTTCAGATAGGTGGAATTCCAGCAGACTTTATACAGCCAGGATATCCATTATTAGCACTCTATTTCACAATGCCTCATTGCATTATCAGCACTCTTTTGCACAATGCATCCTTGCATTATCAGCACTCTTTTGCACCAAGCATCCTTTCATGTATAAACTTACCTAAATGCTCACCACACAAACCTCCTAAATGTGACCTATTTGTTAGAAGGAAGCCTAATGTAAGCAGCTGGGAGGGACTGAAAGAACAGAGACCCAGGTGCCTATACTAGTTTTAATCTAAATTACTAATGCACTTACCTGAACAGCTGCAGGCCTGTGTTTGCAGCGGCAAAATGGGGATTTGAACAACTGAAAGCCTAAACTGTTTAAACTATAGGCTTCCATCTGTACCCCATATGCCGTCCATCATCACTAGTGGGAGGAGGTTTAACCAACCCCATACAAGGTGGAACACATAGAAAATGAATACTCAGGTAGTCACCTTATGAAAGTGCTGTTTACTGGGTCTTCAAGGATAAAGGCTTAGACTCGGCTAGGCCTCATGTATGCAGTGGACAGCTGTCATCCCCTCAGGGAGAGAGATAGGCCAGACTCCTGATTGCTGAAGGAGGTACCCAGGCTTGCAACTCTTATAGATGTGCTGTTTGCTGGGTCTTCAGGGGTAAAGGCTTAGACTCAGCTGGGCCTCATGTATGCAGTGGACTGCTGTCATCACTTCAGAGAGAGAGAGAGAGAGAGAGATAGGTCAGACCCCTGGTTTCTGAAGTAAGTACCCAGGCTGGCAATTCTTACAGATGTGCTGTTTGCTGGGTCTTCAGGGATAAGAGGCTGAACCCTGGCCTGGCTTCATGTAGGCAGTATATCACATTCATCCCTTGAGTGGGTACCCAAGCTGGCCTGTTGCTGGGTCTTCAGAGATAAGAGGCTGAACCCAGGCCTGGTTGCCAGTAGGCAGTATATCACATTCATCCCCTGACGGGGTACCCAAGCTGGCCTGTTGCTGGGTCTTCAGGGATAAGAGGCTGAACCCTGGAATGCAGTGGACCATTTTCATCCCTTAAGGGAGAAGTTGGGTCCAACCCCCGGTCACTAAAGGGGGTACCCAGGTTTGCCCTGGGTCTTCAGGGTTTAGAGGCTGAACCCCGGCATGGCTACAAAAATATTGCCTGGTGAGCATAAAATAAAAATTCTAGGCCTGCATAAGCAGACTCCTTCCAAACTGCTGTGAAGGGCAGGAAAAAAGACTGCCTGATGGGAAAGGGGAGGATCTATTTATACCAGTTTCAGAGTTCTATTTCCTGTCCTTTCTGCTGTAAGGGGAGGAGCTAACCCATGAGTAAATGCTGCCATGAATAATGTCAGGAAAATATGATTATACACCAAGGCAAGAAATTGACCTATTCATATGCATGAACGCTGTGAGCTGGCCAAATGCAGTGTGCCTGAAAAACCCTTTCACATAAACTCAAAGTTCGTGGAGTGAACAGGACCCAGGAAGCAGTAACCTGGAAGCAGTGGGAAGGTAAGAGGTCGGCGGGGCAGGAACTCCAGCGGGACTTCGATACAGGCGGTGAGGACAGCGGCCAAGATAGGAGTTGCTGCAGCAAGGAGCCTGGACGAGCCTTTGAGTACTGTGGAACCGGGTAAGGTAAAGAGGTCTGCTGGGCTGGTCGAATATATGCAGTTGGGTGCTGCAGACCAGAGCAGGGAGAACTTGGCCTGCGGTGAGACAGTGTGGGAGCAATGTCCTGGGGTAAGTTTGCAAGATCACGACCTGCATGTGACCGGAAGTAGCCACATGCAAATCACCGGAATAAAAATGATAATGGCATCTATAAGAAGAAAAACCAAGGCCCTCCCACAACTACAGGCCCAGCCTTACATAGATAAACAACACACAAGATCCAGCAGATTCACTCATCCACTAAACAGGAATTTAAAAGCTCACATATTTTAATTATATTTATATTTTTTTTTAAAACACCTAATCTAGGAAAAGATAATGGGGGTCTAGTTAAAGTATATGATCATACATTGCATAAGCCTGCCCCAACATCAATGTACCCGATCTTTGGCAGGTCCTACTCTGGCAATCTAATATCTACTCTTATGAGATTAACCCACTTACTTGGGGGGGAAATTCCATCTGGAGCTATCTGCAGCACAAGGTTAAATAGGGCCTGGGATGAGTCACCTGTGACAGGGAGGGGTGCAAAACCAAGGAGCTGGCCTTGACTCCCAAATATATATGAAACTAGGGGGCTGCACACACCTGAACATGCATAAATGGGCTGCTGCGGCCAATTCATACAATACACAAAATCTAGCGCACTCACTCATCCACTAAACAGCAACTTCAAAGCTCACAGATTGTATTAGTTACTTTTATTGTTTTTTAAAAAATACCTAATCTAGGCCAAAATAATGGGGGTTTAATTACAGTATATGATCATACATTGCATAAACCTGCCACAACGTCAATGTACCCCATTCTCGAAAGAAACTCTCCAAGCACTCAAGGTGTTAAAGCCACAGGCAGTTTTAATGAAACAAAAAGAGAGCAGCAATGTTTCGACCTACTATGATGTCTTTGTCAAGCTAACACCACAAAGCAAACATGAGTGTATATATAGCAATCAGTGCATAAAAAAGTCAAACAATAATTCATGGAAGTAAATATCATTAACACAAGTAATTAACATAAATCATACAAATCACAAAAATATCTATAAAAGAAACAATCCATGACTTACCTCTGCGTGTCAGAGTAGGGAGAGACAGATCTCAGTGAGGAAAAACAAAATAAAAGAAACAAGTAAACGTTTTTTAAAAGAACGCTAAACAAAGCAACAAAGACTAAAAGTAGGTCAAAACATTGCTGCTCTCTTTTTTGTTTCATTAAAACTGCCTGCAGCTTTAACACCTTGAGTGCCTACAGAGTTTCTTTCATTGCCTTGATGTTGTGGGATTGCTGGTCCTACTTCGGCTCCTACCAACACTTTGGCAATAAAACTCACAATAATATATAGAATTAATTAATATATCACAGAGATCCTCCGCTGTGCAACAGTACAGTAATGTGTTATGTTTATTAATGTATCACAGAGCTCCAAGGTAGTACAACTTACAGTAATGTGTGTTGTGTATGAGTGTATCACAGAGCTCTAAAGCTATAAAATTCACTGGTTGAGTGCAATATGTATGGTGGCTGTGTGTGCTGTTTGTGTGGGAAGGCAGTGTGTGTTGTAAATTAGCATCCTCACACATTTCATTTAGCATTTTCTTATTTAAAGGGGCACTGTATGCACCCAGACTACTTCAGTTCATTGAAGTAGTTTGGGTGCAAACTCCCATAACCCTTAACCCTGCAAGTGTCATTATTGCTGTTTATATAAACTGCAATTATTACATTGCAGTGTTAAGTCCTCCTGTAGTGGCTGTCTACCAGACAGCCTCTAGAGGGACTTCCGGCTTCTTAGACAACTTTTGGTTGTCTAAACGACGCTGGACGTCCTCCTGCTTTGCATGAGAACCTCCAGCATCACCGGAATCCCTATAGGAAAGCATTGAATACTGCTTTCCCATGCGGATGCCTAATGCTATTTCCACACATGCGCATTAGGTCTCCCCCCGCCAGCGGACGTCGGATTCAGGTAAGTGTCTGAAGGGGTTTTAACCCCTTCAGCGACGTGGAATCGGGGAGGGAGGGAGTGTGGCACTCCATGATTCTCTAGTGCCAGGAAAACAGGTTTGTTTTCCTGGCACTAGAGAATCTCTTTAATTAAAAAACACACAATTTTGACAAACTTCTGCTTTCCTGATAACTGGTGGTCTAGCAAGGCTACAATCCTTGGCCATCTTGGATGCGATCTGTGCTAGGAAGACAGATAGACAGATTATTGTCTACGTAAGTCTTTTTGAAAAGAAAGTGCAAGATTAATGACATTTTATACGCATGTACAGTGCTTTTCTGAAAGGTATTTACAGCACATGATAAACTAGTCTAATGTTCCCCACAATTTATTTTTAAACTCTGTTCTTTAGAATAGCAGAATGTTATACTCAGATGGGATTAGATTGGATTCTGGTACAAATACAAAATAAGTACTTTAAGTTTGCTCTGTCTATCTACGGCATCGCATGGTGAGAAGATTAGAGCAGAGGAATATAAATTTTTCGGTGAGATTCCCTTAAGTGCATCATCAGACACATGTTTAGTTCTCACTTTTCCTACAATTTCCTTTTATGTTCCCACATTTTAACAACAAGAAATCCCTTGTCTCCTCTCTGCTTATAATGTGTGTAAAACAATGTTCTTGCTTTTAAGCTGTTTTCTGTTACATTTTAAGCCGTGCTATAATGGAGCTAAAACATCTCGATATCTTGAAAATTCAGTTTGATACTAAAGCTTCCCAAAAACTTTCAAATGCAAACATGAGTATGAAAGCATTCTGTCTGTACACTGACCTCAGTAAATAAACTGCTACAAAACATTTCAGGATCATTTTAATGCTGTCGCTACTTATTAACAGCCCACTGCTACTCACTAAAATCAGCTGCCTACCAGCTTAGAAATTTCACCATGAGTGACGTGGAGTTGCTCTTAAAACCAGTTGCTAAGTAACAGCTAATGGCTCCCATTATTTTCTAGCGACTGGTTTCCAACCATGTTGCTGCCATTTAATGGCTATCACGAACGCTCAAAACTTAACTCCACTGCTATTCAAATAACAGTTAATGTGAAGAAATTAAGCATAGCGGATTTAATGAACCAATCTCATACTGTAACCATCACCAAGATCAGATCTTTCCATTGCTCTCTTAATTTTTTTTCACTGTCATGTTTGAGTTTCTATAAAAAAATAATCAGAAGTCTAGGAATAAAAAGGACAAAAACCAGTAGGTCAAGCCATGGTGGAAACATCATCAATTCTCAAAGACTTCCTACTCTATTATCTCTGAATATACCTTTTGCATCCTATTATAATTGTTGCCATTTATTAAGCTCCAACTTATTCTGCAGTGCCATCTAGGTTTCTTTAAATCTGCCCACTCCTTGCAGGCTACCCAGGGCCGGCGCGACCATAAGGCGGCACAGGCGGCCGCCTTAGGGCGCACCGGCCCGGGGGCGCAAAAGTCCGGGTGACCGGCAGGAGGGAAGCGCACAGCTCCCCTCTCCTGCCGGTCTCTTCTTGTAGCGTGGCCGAGCGCCAACTGCAGCGCCGCGGACTGTGTGAAGGGGGCGGGGATATGAACACGTCATATCCCTGCTCCCTCTGTAGCACACAGCGCGGCTGGCGCCCAGCAGCCGGCCACATGCAAGTCAGCATGGGAGGACTTCCTCCCAAGACAACTGAAACAGGAGAAGGCAGAGAGGAGGGGAGCTGGGCAGGACCAGCTCCTCCAACTCCCAACTACCTCAGGCAGCACTTTGGATCCCAGGTAAGGGATCTGTCAGTGTGTGTATATGTCTGTCTGTCTGTGTGTGTATGTGTCTGTCAGTGTGTGTATATGTCTGTCAGTGTGTCAGTGTGTGTATATGTCTGTCAGTGTGTGTGTGTGTCTGTCAGTGTGTGTATGTGTCAGTGTGTGTATATGTCTGTCAGTGTGTGTATATGTCTGTCAGTGTGTGTATATGTCTGTCTGTCTGTGTGTATATGTTTGTCTGTGTGTGTATATGTTTGTCTGTGTGTGTATATGTCTGTCTGTGTGTGTATATGTCTGTCTGTCAGTGTGTCTGTGTGTGTATGTCTCTGTCAGTGTGTCTGTGTATATGTCTGTCTGTCAGTGTGTCTGTGTGTGTATGTCTGTCAGTGTGTCAGTGTGTGTATATGTCTGTCAGTGTGTCAGTGTGTGTATATGTCTGTCAGTGTGTCAGTGTGTGTATATGTCTGTCTGTCAGTGTGTCTGTGTGTGTATATGTTTGTCTGTGTGTGTATATGTCTGTCTGTGTGTCTGTGTGTGTATATGTCTGTCTGTGTGTATATGTCTGTCTGTGTGTATATGTCTGTCTGTGTGTATATGTCTGTCTGTGTGTATATGTCTGTCTGTGTGTCTGTGTGTGTATATGTCTGTCTGTGTGTGTATATGTCTGTCTGTGTGTCAGTGTGTGTATATGTCTGCCTGTCAGTGTGTGTATATGTCTGTCTGTCAGTGTGTATGTCTGTCAGTGTGTCAGTGTGTGTATATGTCTGTCTGTCAGTGTGTCTGTGTGTGTATATATCTGTCTGTCAGTGTCTCAGTGTGTGTATATGTCTGCCTGTCAGTGTGTCTGCGTGTATATGTCTGTGTGTCTGTGTGTGTGTATGTCTTGTCTGTTAGTGTGTCTTTGTGTGTTTGTGTATGTCTATCATTGTGTATGTGTCTGTCAGTGTGTCTGTATGTCTGTCAGTGTGTGTGTGTATTTGTATATGTGTGTGTATATCTGTGTGTCTGTCTATCTGAATGTGTATCAGTTTGTGTATATGTGTGTCAGTGTGTGTATCACAGTGTGTGGCAGTGTATGTGTATATGTATATGTGCATATATCTCAGCATTCAAACACCAACACTACACACAAATAAACACCTGCATACAAATGTCAACACAACATACAAACACACCCCTGCATTCAAATGTCAACACTACATACAAACACACCTCTGTATCAGACACCAAAATTATACATAAACACACACCTGCGTTCAAAAACCAACACTACACATAAATGCATGCTTGCATTCAAACGCAAACACTACATACAAACACACCCCTACAATCATACAAACATACTCCATACAAACACATGCTTACAGTCAAACACACAAATACTGCTCCGTGCTAAATACAATCCTGCAAGCATGGGGAATCGGTAGAGCCCCAGCTTTCAAAGCATTGTTGAAGTTGCACGACAGATGGGGATCTATCTTTTAGCCATCCTGTGTACATACACAGACCGTCATACAGAGACATACAGTCTGTATGTCTCTGTATGACTGTCTGTGTATGTATTCAAAAGGAATAAACGCAGGCAACACTCCAATAGTAAGGATGGTATATTTATTCATAGGTGAACCACCCCAAAGAAAGTGCGACGTTTCGGCTCAGCAGAGCCTTATTGCATGAGCTGAAACGTCACACTTTGGTAGGGGTGGTTCACCTACCAATAAATATACCATCCTTACTATTGGAGTGTTGCCTGCGTTTATTCCTTTTGAAGACTTTACTGGTGGATCCAGTGACGTCCGCCTGACACGGACCATCCACCACTGTGGATGGCCGGAGCATTTACACGATATCAGTGTGCAGGGTTCTTTGTTTGTCTGTGTATGTATGTCTCTTTATGACTGTCTGTGTATGTATGTCTCTGTATCATTGTGTATGTATGTCTCTATATGCCTATCTCTATGTTTCTTTATGTCTGTGTCTGTATTTCTGTGTGTGCCTGTGTCTGTATGAATGTATGTTTGTGTTTGTACGACAATGTACCTGTATGTGTAGATTGTATGACTGTGTTTGTTTGATTGTGTGCCTTTTATGACTGTGTGTCTGTATATCTTTGTGACTGTGTGCCTGAATAATTATGTGTGTGCTTGCTATGGTTGTGTGTGTGAATGTTTGTGTATTTGTGCATGTATGTATTTTTGCCTGTATCTATGTCTATGTGGGAGAAAAAGAGAGATAGATAGGGGCTGGGGGGAAGAAAGAGACAGAAAGGGGCTGGCGGGGAAGTAAGAAATACATAAGAGGGGTTGTAGGAGACACACTAAAGGGGGGGTGTAAGGCACAAAGGGGCCAAAGTGGTAAGACATTCAAGAGAGTGGATATGCAACACTAATGGGGGTAAGAAATTCAAAAGGGGGCTACGAGACACAGAGGTGAAGATGCATTTTTTTGGGGGGGGGGGTCAAAATGCATCTTCGCCTGTGTAGTCAAAAATCATAGCACCGGCCCTGAGGCTACCTACCTACTAACAGGTTCCTAACCCGTCTGCTGCGTTCTCTGGTTTATCTTCGCACCCAATACTGATACATCCTTTCTCTGCTGACGATGTCTAGACATAGAACCCAGAAGCATCAAGAGTGAAACTAGAATCAAGAACTTCTCATTCTCAACCATTGTCTCAATTTTTTTTCCACACTCTTCTAATGTTTTAACTATAATATGTATAGAAAATCTCATATTATAAGATAACAACGTAGTTGAAATAATATGTTTGCTTTTTTTTATTTTTTATTTATTTTACAATTACAGATCATTTATATGTTGTTAATTCAATGAGTATATAACATTATATCCTGGAAGGGTCAAAAAACATCTTGCAATAAGAGTGGAAAAAAAACAGTATTTGGTTAAAGTTTAATAACATTCACTAAAATCCCCTTATTTAATAGGTACTAAAAGATTCCGTTTTATTCAGCATATTTTCTTTACATCATTTGATTTAAAAAAATAAGCAGTAATTGGTGCCATTACATTTTTTAGCCATCTGAAGAAAACTGCTGCAATTTTCTCAGAGGACCTACATGATTGCTTTCCTAAAATAGGCATTGGTTTAACATAGAAGCATAGTGCACTTTGCTTAAATTTTTATATAGAAATTACTTGGACTGCAATTACCTAAATATTAAAAATGTAATATTGCATCATGTTATTGGTATGCCAAAAAGGACACTTAATTATTCAATTGAACTAAACGCCATACAATTAATAGTCATGTGATTTATTGAGAACAATTATACTGATAGTGGGTTATTAGTGACTATACGATGTAATAAGATCTAGTACAGTTAGTTGAGCATATCATATATTTATTATGCTAAAAAAACTTGATATATTATTTTCTATTTTGGAATCCATCTTTTGATATATTAAGTGGGGAACTTATTATTCTATTAATTTAACATTCCATGTCAATGGTATATTGTTATAGTTGAAAAGTATGGATAAAGTGAGGTCCCAGACAACAGGACACTCGAGTTTGACCCAAAATCTAGTTACCTTTACTGTCCCAGCAATATATTTTGTTTCTCTCCATCCAGTTTACATGTTGTACCTGTATCTTTCTATTTTTGATCACTGCCACATCTTCATTACAGCCACAGCCATCTTCTAAAGCTGGCTAGTAACGTTGGTTCTCTGCCATCATTTGCTGTTTGACATGCTCGTCAGATCTCATATATGCTCAGCTCACCTTGTACTGTATCTCAGTTGGTCACAGGGTGCACTGAGCATGCACAGACTTGTGATTTTTGATGCAGAAGAGCAATATGGGAAAACATTTAATTGGCAAAGGAAGTGGAGCTTGACTTAAGTTGTCAAACTTTGTCAAGTTCAAAAGTATACATAAGAAAAAATAGTCCATCATTGTGTTATGTATTTTAAGAAAAAAACAAACAAACAAAAGCGAGGTCTGGGAGCCATGGGGAGTCAAAGAATAAAAGCTTCATGTGATAGTCACTTTAATGGAACATAACAGTCATCCAGATCACTTCATCTTAATAATAAAGTGATCTAGTTGCAGTGGTCAAGTCATTTTAAACTGCAATGTAAAATATTGTGGGCTAAATCCACCTCTAGTGGGTGTCTACCTGATTGCCACTAGACGTGATTCCACTGCATTAACTAAGCATACCCCTGTCTGGGAATGAATTAATTCAATTGGGAATCAAATTGATCGGATGACTGTGACAATTAGCCACACATGAGTACCTCCAAACTATTGCATCTCTATGAGGGGCACAGAAACAAGGAAACCTATAGTCCTGAAATAATAATTGATGTTTTCAGGACTATATGTTCCCTTTAAGAGGTGAAAACTCACAAGTAAGCAGCCAGTCTGAGGTGTATTAAATAAATCCCCATAGAACAGAGGTAGGTAACCTTTGGCACGCCAGATGTTGAGCTTGTAAACATAGATCTCACTGTCTCATATCTTAATTAGGAGCTAAATAAAAAAAATATTATAGAATTTAGCCACAAATAGCACATTTGGAAAAAAAAAACTCAAACGTATCAAGTTCTTGCCTATTTTGTGCAGTTTAGTTTCCATTTTATTGCATTCCTGTGTTTTGTGAATAGACCTGTATATATCTGAAGAGTGAGTCTTTGTGTCCAAAAAGTATTTAAAGAATTGAAAAAAATTTTTTTAACATGCTATTATTTTTTTTATTATTGGTCGTTCAATCTATATATTTTCCACATATTCTGTCTCAGCTAACCAAAACCAAGTGATCTAAAAAAATTATAAGTTGCTAAATAATATACCGTATTTTTCGCTCCATAAGACGCACCTCACCATAAGACGCACCTAGTTTTTAGAGGAAGAAACCCAGAAAAAAAATATTCTGAACAAACTGTCCCATAGTGTTTCTTACTATGGGACAGTTTGTACAGAATATTTTTTTTCTCCCCTGTCCCATAGTGTCCCCCCCTTCCATAGTCTTCTCCTCTCTCCCATAGTCTTCACTCACCCCCTCCCCATAGTCTTCACCCACCCCCTCCCCATAGACTTCACCCACCCCCTCCCCATAGACTTCACCCACCCCCTCCCCATAGACTTCATCCACCCCCTCCCCATAGACTTCATCCACCCCCTCCCCATAGACTTCATCCACCCCCTCCCCATAGACTTCATCCACCCCCTCCCCATAGACTTCATCCACCCCCTCCCCATAGACTTCATCCACCCCCTCCCCATAGACTTCATCTACCCCCTCCCCATAGACTTCATCCACCCCCTCCCCATAGACTTCATCCACCCCCTCCCCATAGACTTCATCCACCCCCTCCCCATAGACTTCATCCACCCCCTCCCCATAGACTTCATCCACCCCCTCCCCATAGACTTCATCCACCCCCTCCCCATAGTCTTCATCCACCCCCTCCCCATAGTCTTTATCCACCCCCTCCCCATAGTCTTCACCCACCCCCTCCCCATAGTCTTCACCCACCCCCTCCCCATAGTCTTCATCCACCCCCTCCCCATAGACTTCATCCCCCCCCATAGACTTTATCCCCCCCTCCCCATAGACTTCATCCCCTCCCTCCCCATAGACTTCATCCCCCCCTCCCCATAGACTTCATCCCCCCCTCCCCATAGACTTCATCCCCCCCTCCCCATAGACTTCATCCCCCTCCCTCCCCATAGACTTCATCCCCCTCCCTCCCCATAGACTTCATCCCCCTCCCTCCCCATAGACTTCATCCCCCTCCCTCCCCATAGACTTCATCCCCCTCCATCCCCATAGACTTCATCCCCCTCCATCCCCATAGACTTCATCCCCCTCCCATACTGTCCCCCTCCCCTTGTCCCATAATTACTTACCTGTCTTGTAGCGTTGGCCGGCAGCACAGGGCGCACCGCGGTAGTGGAACTTGAATTTCATGTTCCGGTTTCTGGCGGGACTGAAAGGAAGTGCGCACTCAGCTTGTGCACACTTCCTTTCAGTCCCGCCGGAAACCGGAACATGAAATTCAAGTTCCACTACCGCGGTGCGCCCTGTGCTGCCGGCCAACGCGACAAGACAGGTAAGTAAAGCTTCATATTCGCTCCATAAGACGCACAGACCTTTCCCCTCACTTTTGAGGGGAAAAAAAGTGCGTCTTATGGAGCGAAAAATACGGTAATACATTTTCATCACAAACCAAACTCAACTGTGTTAAAAGTATATAATCTGTACAAATATAAATTAAGGATAATACTCTCAGTCTGACAGTACAGCACGTATATTAGAACAACACTAATGCAAGGAGTCGAAAGCTTCATCCTCCACTTGTGTAAATCTTCAAAACAACTCCAGCATCATAGTGTTCTCCACTGAGATCTCCAGTCTCCGGGATTATCGTAGAGGTATCAATAAAAGTAATTGTTGTATTGGATGAATAAAACTACTATCCTCTTAAAATAAAGCTAAATTAAGGATCACATAATGCACGGGTTGCATGTGATTCCATAGTTATTATCATTAATCATATTTATAAAAAAAAAAAAAAAACATACCTTCTAAGAGGACACTCAAAGCACCCAAAGCACTTTAGTATGCTGAAGTGCTTTATGTGTGAAGTATGTGTCAACTTTTTTTCATTTTACAAAACATGCAGATTTCAATAGAAATGTATTCTTTTATAAATGAACCTTGTTATATCCACCTGGCTGTCAATCAGACGACTGGTCCTGTTACTTCCTGGTTTGTTCAACTCAGTGGAGCCAGTGGCGGATCCAGGGGGAGGGGAGCAAACAGGGCAATTGCCCCCCCCCCCTCCCTTGAGAAAATAGTGCAACTATTGCCCACACTGAGCAGCCGAGCGGCATGGAAGTCAGAGTCCTTCTCAGGACTCTTCACTTTCGTGCCTCGGTTGCAATATGAAGCAGGGATAGACTTTATGTTCTTATCCCACCTTAACTGAACTCCTGCTTGGGTCATCAGTCCAATGCCAATCTGCCACACTACAACTAGGGCAGGTAGGGAGAGAATTGCTTTATTTGGGTGAAAACTGTTAAAAAGGGGGTAATATGGAAAGAGGGACAGATGTGTGTGTGTGTGTGTTTGTGTGTGTTATGTAGAATGTTGAAGGTGTGGGGGAAGACTATGTAGAAAGTTGAAAGTGTGGGAGGGAGAATATGTAGAAAGTTGAAGGTATAGAGAAAGTTGAAGGTGTGTGGGGAAAGAATATGGAGAAAGTTGAAGGTGTTTGGACAGAATATGAGGAGAGGGACAGAGGTTGGTGGTAAAATGTGGTGAAAGGGCAGAAAGTAGGGGAGAAAATCTGGAGAGAAGGTCAATAGGTATGGAAAGAGGGACACTATTGTAGAATGGGACAATATGGAAGGAGGTAGAGAATTATTGGGGAGTAGAAGGTAAATGATAATATATGAGAGTTTTAATTGCTGTAAAACTCAATTATGTTCATACACAGTGAATATTACATTAATGAGTCCTGCAGAAATTCAAACACACACAGACTCTCCACAAAATTCTGATTTCTAGTAAATTGAACACAGAATTGCAAAATTAATGGTCAAATATCCAAGCTGTGACTATAGCGCAGTTGAAGAATTTGAAGAATTTGAATTTGCAATTTACATTTTTATTTGGAGTAACTCAGGTATGTGTATATATATATATATATTTGTGTACGGGATTATGGAAGGGGTGCCCATTAAAGTGTGTGTAGTTTTTTAATATAAAAGAGTCGGTTGAGGTGTGCCGAAACCGACGCGAGGTTAGGCCTGCAAAAAGAGGGCCCACCCAGATATAATGATATATAAAGAGGGCGTGGTGGGAGGGAATTTCCGAAATCGTCGAAGACAGGTGAGTAAGGGGTTTGCTGGGTTTAAATAGGCATAAAATCCCTCCCACAACTTCAGGCATACGCCTTCTATTTGTGTACGGGATTATGGAAGGGGCGCCCATTAAAGTGTGTGTAGTTTTTTAATATAAAAGAGTCGGTTGAGGTGTGCCGAAACCGACGCGAGGTTAGGCCTGCAAAAAGAGGGCCAAAAAGTATGTAACATTTATCAATCATAACAACATAATTTATACATATTATAGAAAGCGAGCCTGATTTCTTCTCTGGATTTGGAATGTACCGGCTGTATGCCGAGGACTTCCAGCGTCCCATCTTCTCTACAAGATGAGTTGGAACTTGACAACTTGAGGCTGCTGTGGCGGCCCCAACTCGGAAAGAATGTCCCGAGAGGGACTTGGATTGAGGCCAAGACTAATAAACAAGGAGTGAATGTATAGCATGAACTGTTTGAGAGATGTGGCAAAAATTGTACGAGCAACCATTATAATCGGAACGCATTTAGTATCTTGAACCACATACAATACTTACACATATCGTAAGCCGTAGAGTACGTTTGCTTAGTATTAGTAGACAAATCTTACCTGCGTAGACTCTAACTTCAGGCATGATTGATACCTTTTTTGACCTGCAGAGGAAATCTGGACTGCGTGTTCTTTTATCTCAACCGTTACGTTTAAGCAAGGTCTGACTTCAGGACTTCGGAAGTGGCTAAAGCGGAGGATACTGCAGGGGACTTGAGACGTCAGGGTTAGCGTTTATTAAAGATAATACGATACCTGGAGCTAGTTCTTGTAGCATGCTGTGAGGAGGAAGGAAACGTAATAAGTTTAAATTATGCAAAACTCAGAAGCCCATTGAGCTTTCTCGTGTATTAGAGCTGCTAGCTAATGGGTACCAATAGGTGAAGATAAGGACTATCCCGTAAGAGTTGAGGCCGTGCCAGTAGCCCTGTGTTTGAGAGAGGCCCTACCTATGATTTGGGCCATGTGGACTTGTACCATCTACGTGCGGCAGGTTATTAACCTCTTGTGGACAAGCGTTAACCGGACCGTACACGTGCGATTACCTGCATTAAACCACAGCGAAAAAGTACTGTAACAGGCGCCTGATGAAACTGCCGTGATGTGAATCGAAGAATAGAATGCAAAGCCGTGACCCACCGTAGGGAAATGTTTGCACGAGAGAGGAACCTGAAAAGAAGCTTTGACTAAATTTGAAGACGATATGTGTTCATATAGCAAGTACCCTATAGCAGTTACTTGGTAGGCATGAGATCGTAAAAGATTGTACTACAGGATGCATAAGGTATTACACCTTAAATCGAAACATCCAGCATGACCGAAAGTAACTCCCGATGGACTACTTAAACTTACATAAAGAGAAACGTGAACAACGACAAATGCGTGACGAATGAATTGACTGCGCATGGAGGACCCTGTGAATGTCAAGCGTGCAGACAAGTCCCTAATTAGTAGATTAAGGATTCGAATGGCATTTGTTTGGCCAAAATGGAGGCGGAGTGATGCCTCGATGTTCGATATGAAACAAGTGGGAATTCTGTTCACCCGGTCCAATCAGATTGCTAAAGCTTATCCTGCATTGCTTGTATAAGTGACGCCGACGTGAAAATTGAGTGATAGTATGAGTCGATAAACGGTAATTTAGAACTCAACGTACTAAAGTGCCCCCAAAATGTTGCGAAGTAATAAATAGTATATCCGTAATACATGAGTCCGGAAGCAGTCACTGTACGTTACGTCAGCGCCTGGAGGACCCGACGATGGTCCAATACGAGACCAAACCTGTACAACGTGCAATGTGGAAGGCAACGTGAGACCCAACATACTTATTTGACTGAATATATGTAAGAAATGCCTGAAACAAGTTGTTGGAGGAACCGCTGGTCTTGGTGTCTACTAGCTTGGTCTGGGCACGTAGTGTACGTGGTACCTAAGGATCCCCAGTGAGCGACAGGTTGGGGTAATATATATATATATATAGGTATCCTCGTACTGCTAGAACTAAGCATCTAGCAGACCCAGTGCCCGTAAGAGATAACGTATTTAAAGCACCGGATTAGCCAAGTACGATAGTTCTGAAATACTGTTTGTATCACTGTAGGAGTATGTAACGCACAATCGAAACTAAAGCGGGAAATAAAGCGCTAGGATACCTGATGTGGTTATAGGATCTAAAACATAGTGAGTATGCGTGATGGGTCTGGGGTGTGCCGCCCCCCCAGCTTACTAGGAGCGCGAGCGCGTGTGCGTGTGTGCTGGCCGACTAGCTAGTGCCGCAATGCGGCGAAACGATTACACTAGGTTGGTGACAGGTGAGGCCCTGCTAGTTGCCAAGCGGCTTGAGAGGCTCTATCTATGCGTTGGCGTGAGGGGGTAGCGTGGCCACTGAATGAGGTGGCGGGGTGTCGGCCTCTCGGTGACAGTTAACATAAGATAGACTGGGAGTGACAGATGAGGCCCTCTCTATGCCACAATGCGAGGCGACTTTTTTTATATGCGGATCTCGTTCATAGCACTGCTAAAAAACGCGTACTTGCCTTTGCCGAGGCTTGTTCTCCAGAACCGCAGTGCAAACCTAAATGTACTTGTCTGGCAACATATGTGCTTGTCAGCGCAAGCGTACAAGGCAAGGTAATCAGGCAAAGATAGGACTTTAATGCAACGCTGAATATGTCAGGATCTTTAAATAGGTTTAGTAATGTAATGCGCGGCATAATTGTCAAGTATGCATAGCTGCGTTCCTGCAAGCGTGAGCTGATGAATGTAAGATGTGCATAACAGTCAGGGCATCTGCGATTACACTGAGGATGACCAACCATAATGACCCTGCCTACCCATGCATTATCAAGACATCTAACTTCCATACTTACTTAAATTCACTTTTTCACACACATTCGGACCTTGAGAGCATGGTGACTTATTCCCTATCTAAAATGCATATATACACATGAAACAAACAAAAGGACATCAAAAACAAAATAAACACAAATAAAAACACCTCGTGCAAAAGCATCTTGAAAGTAAGTGCGTTTAAAAAAAAAAAAAGACGTAATAAGGTAATCTATATGAATTGAGTATCATGACATTCAACATAATGAGATATACGAACTCGGTTCCTAAAATAAGAGGAGAGAAATTAATTAACCAACAGAAAATTCACCCGCCTTTGTAAGAATTCGGCATGAGCATCATTAACGGTAACACGAAACGCAAGCTATTCATGTACTTCTCCATACGAAAGACGTCAGTAATAGAGTATGTGAATAGAAACCAACAAGCACATTTCGAACGTAGGTCAACTTGCGAATTGACCTTAATAACAGAGTTTCAAATGAACGGAATAAACAATGATTCGTTAAACTTCCGTAATGAAATGATTACCATTTATTTTTATTTTTTTTATTTTGCGAATAGAAATGACCTGACGTTTCTGTGATACAGCTTAGGGAGAGGAAACGCACGACTAAAACAAAATGCCGTACTTTTTGGATGAAGTGAAAAACTGTTTCAATAGGTTATAACGAGAGAGAGAGAGTGGAATCCCTGACCATGTAGCCATTTGGAATTCTATGCAGTACACCTATATACTAGCCGTTTATTCCCTATGGGCGGAAACATCATAAACAAGCATGCAATGATATAGACTGAAAAGTAACTGGTTACTGAAGCTGTAAGAAATAATGAAAAGTGTACTTGATGAATAAGCATGAACGAAATCTCGTTGTACCCATCATGTAATACATAAAACCAGGTACGTGAACAGCAGTAAAGAATGAGACCTAGCCTAAAATATCTATACTCACGTCCTGCCATAATACTGCAGAGATAGCAAGTGTAACCAATGAGCCTGATAGGATTGATTCTACACAGGCATTCAGACATACTGATCAGGGCAGTGAGAAACAGGAATTGGAACTTTAGCTCTATACCATTCACTCCACAATGCTGGCTGTGCATCGTGGGAATTGCAGTATGCAGCGGGCTATTACCAGAAAACTTGTAAATGGAGGTAGCCACATGAAGACCATCTCTGTACCACGATCTGATGATAAACCACGGGAACAGGCCACTGCGATGTGCTGCTGGCGGGTTGTGAATGGAAGCTGGGACTGCTGAGACTTCAGACTGACCTCTTTCCTGACACCGCTCGGCATGGGGGAGCTCAAAGGACCCCAGCTTACCCAATAAATTAACCACCTCAAGGGCCAGGGTCGGAAAACCCCTTGTTACTGTAACAGCTCTGACACAATGTTGCCCCGAAGTGGTTAACACGTTTAGTAACACAACTGCAAGAATTCGCACTCAGAAAATTCACGTGCTTGAGACATTATTTTATATTTGTGCAGTAGTGGGACGGCCATGCTAGGTGAAATGGTCTGGACGAAGTGTTTAGCGAAATGACTAAAACAAAAGAATTTAAACGTGTGTGTACTGTATGATTTAACCGAATAAATGAAATTGTTCGACTTACAATTTTGCCGACTAGCCCGTTCGTTTGTTCAAACTTACGAATTCCCGCGTGAAGTTGCTGACCGTCGGTTTAGGCGCGTCGCGGAAAATCTGACGTCAGAGGTCTGCGTGCACCGGAAAGGGAATTTCCGAAATCGTCGAAGACAGGTGAGTAAGGGGTTTGCTGGGTTTAAATAGGCATAAAATCCCTCCCACAACTTCAGGCATACGCCTTCTATATATGTTCCCTTCCAGTAAAAATTTCACCTTGCCTTGGTGCAAACCCAAGTTGATATATGTAAAATAGACAAAATGGTGCATTTGTAGTACTTTCTTCAATAACTGTGTTTAATTTAGTTGCATGTCAAGATCTTGAGAAAGACCTGAATAGGTCAAAATGTCGATTTAGGATATGCAACTGAATTAAACACGGTTTTTAAAAAAGTCCTACAAGTGCACCCTTTTATCTATTCTCTCTCTCTCTCTCTCTCTCTCTCTCTCTCTCTCTCTTTCTCTCTCTCCCTCCCTCCCTCCCTCTCTCCCACCTTCTCTCTCTCTCTTCGTTTCTATGCCAATTTTAAACTTTCAGTGTCCCTACCGAGATTGGATTCTGGATCCACCCCTGAGTTGAGCTAGACTGAAGCAGCAGGCAACTATTCTTCTCATTGAGCTGCATTTAGAAACCTGTGATTGGACAGACACAGAAAGTCTGGGTGGGGTTAAAAGGGGGAAGACGTGCAAAGGCTGAAGACCAAAGATCTTCAAATATTCAAGCTCTTTTTAGGTATATCCCAGTAGAAAACTGCAAAATTAAATGCATTGATGTTTTCATTGCAGGTATATTTACCAAATAGTTTATTGTTTTTGATTTTTGCATTCGGCAATAAAATGAAGTGTCCCTTTAACCAAAATATTTTCCTTTTCTCATTTAGTCTGTTTAGCCCTTGCAATCCTAGTTTATCGAAATGAGTCAAATGTAGAATTCTAAAAGAACAATGCTTATATTTAGAGATTGACAAGGTTTCATGTAATTATAATAATTGTATTCAAATCTTTCTGAAATTAAATGATGCTTCTTTAAACCTTATTTTCTTTTGAATATTAAAAAAAATAGATGACTTGTTTACCTGTGCAGAAAAGTGACTTACTGCTGTGTGTCATATTAATAACTGGCATCTATATGTAATTACCTGCTAATTGCCATTACACTACACAACCATTTCTTTCAACAATTTATTGTACAATTACTGTGTGATCTACAGGCATTAATAATCTTCTAATCAGTCAGTAATATGCAATTTAAATGAAAGCATTAAAAAGCTATAGTACTCACAAGAGAGACAGGTCTGGTGAACAAGTTCATTTGCAAATACTTTTAATTTCTTTGACAAATTCCTTTGAGTCTCTTTGTGCAGAATAAGTGCAACCGTTTCTAAAATTATAACAGTGAGTATCAAAGGAAATGAATGTGTTTAGAAACATAAAAGACAAAAGAGACAAGTTAGATCATACTTTTACTCAAGAAAAAGGTACATATTTATGACTTTCTTCTTTTAAATATTCATTTGAGGTGAAGATGTACGGTGTTAATGATCTGCATTTCAATCATTTATTTATGGTCAGAATAGTACAAATATGCATTGGACTGCATTCATATTCAAGATACCTGAAAAAGTTTGGGATACTCTTTTAGTAATTCTTTTTGTTTGTCCCGAGTTGCGGAGAAGACCAGTGCTGGCAATACCCGATGGTTCAGCTAAATGCAGATCAAATGTTTAGCTCGTTATTTCCTGGTAGATAGAGCAGGATATCTGCAGAAGTCTAGATCTGTCATTTAGGGTTTAACTATCATTTGATATCAATAAGTTGTGATTGACAGTACAAACATTATTGATATTTCTTCGAGATGTTCTAGAAAAGTATAAAAAAACATGCATAGACACAAAGTTAGAAAAAGACAAAAACACATAATGATAACTAGATATTAAGGTAAAATAATGCCATCCAGGGATTCTTAAAACATCATTATCAACTACAAGACAAAAGAGATAGTGATTTTTCCCCATAATACATGCTTCACGACGTTACAAATAAATGGTAGTGTGAAGGATTTAACGTCTAATGTTAAGGTAGTGTAGGAAAAATAGTTGGTGTAGGATAGCGCAGGGGTCATTGTTAATTGTAGTGTAGGGTGGTTCAGAGTTAGTGCAATGTAGTGTAGCAAAGTAGTTAAGATGAGGATTGTATTGTAAGTGGTGCACTGAAACACTGATGTCCCAACACTTCTAAATAAGTCACAGTCCTGGATAGAAGGTATTCGACCTGCTGTTATTGTAATGATAGCAACTACCGTTCAAGAGTGTAACTCCCGTTAATCTCATGTATGAACTTATATGCTCCAGATTGAAAAGAGGTGATCTGTGTGTATTATCAACTACTCGTTATGCGGGATAAATGCAACATATAGATGACCTCACCATCTGTGTAGGATGGGCTTCTAAATAATGATCTGCTCACAAATGATGCAGTAAGGTGAAACAGTGGCCAAAATACTATATGTTGTGCAAATTATACTTCACTGCATGTGTTTAACTAATGAAAATACTCCACAATTGTAGTGAAATAAAATAAATACAAATATTACTTCAGTGCAGCAGCCATACAGACATTGGCATATGTCCAGATTAGTACATCAAAATATTCACAAGTGTAACATGTGCATATACACTTGCTTATATATATCCTATCTTGACCATGAAAGACAAAATAGAGTGGATAACATACCACTCATACCACTAGTGGATAACATGCCATTAACTATCCCACTTAGGGATGATCAGTCGCTCGTGTGTACTGGATCCAAAATCTGTATTACTCGGAAGGACTTACCACCAGCCTGGGTCTGGGTTATCACTTTACAACTTTTATTTCGATATTCAGTTAAAAACAATTCGAAAAACAGGTATTCACGGCCTGGATTAGTTCCAAGATTCCTCTGAGTTGCTGGCCATGGCCCTGGCATATGACAGGAACGCATTTCACTCAACCTCTTGGAGCTTCTTACAGCAAATGCAAAGTCCTTCCATATTCTCCTCTCTCTCTCTCTCTCTCTCTCTCTCTCTCTCTATATATATATATATATATATATATATATACATACATATATATACAGGGAGTGCAGAATTATTAGGCAAATGAGTATTTTGACCACATCATCCTCTTTATGCATGTTGTCTTACTCCAAGCTGTATAGGCTCGAAAGCCTACTACCAATTAAGCATATTAGGTGATGTGCATCTCTGTAATGAGAAGGAGTGTGGTCTAATGACATCAACACCCTATATCAGGTGTGCATAATTATTAGGCAACTTCCTTTCCTTTGGCAAAATGGGTCAAAAGAAGGACTTGACAGGCTCAGAAAAGTCAAAAATAGTGAGATATCTTGCAGAGGGATGCAGCACTCTTAAAATTGCAAAGCTTCTGAAGCGTGATCATCGAACAATCAAGCGTTTCATTCAAAATAGTCAACAGGGTCTCAAGAAGCGTGTGGAAAGATCAAGGCGCAAAATAACTGCCCATGAACTGAGAAAAGTCAAGCGTGCAGCTGCCAAGATGCCACTTGCCACCAGTTTGCCCATATTTCAGAGCTGCAACATCACTGGAGTGCCCAAAAGCACAAGGTGTGCAATACTCAGAGACATGGCCAAGGTAAGAAAGGCTGAAAGACGACCACCACTGAACAAGACACACAAGCTGAAACGTCAAGACTGGGCCAAGAAATATCTCAAGACTGATTTTTCTAAGGTTTTATGGACTGATGAAATGAGAGTGAGTCTTGATGGGCCAGATGGATGGGCCCATGGCTGGATTGGTAAAGGGCAGAGAGCTCCAGTCCGACTCAGACGCCAGCAAGGTGGAGGTGGAGTACTGGTTTGGGCTGGTATCATCAAAGATGAGCTTGTGGGGCCTTTTCGGGTTGAGGATGGAGTCAAGCTCAACTCCCAGTCCTACTGCCAGTTTCTGGAAGACACCTTCTTCAAGCAGTGGTACAGGAAGAAGTCTGCATCCTTCAAGAAAAACATGATTTTCATGCAGGACAATGCTCCATCACACGCGTCCAAGTACTCCACAGCGTGGCTGGCAAGAAAGGGTATAAAAGAAGAAAATCTAATGACATGGCCTCCTTGTTCACCTGATCTGAACCCCATTGAGAACCTGTGGTCCATCATCAAATGTGAGATTTACAAGGAGGGAAAACAGTACACCTCTCTGAACAGTGTCTGGGAGGCTGTGGTTGCTTCTGCACGCAATGTTGATGGTGAACAGATCAAAACACTGACAGAATCCATGGATGGCAGGCTTTTGAGTGTCCTTGCAAAGAAAGGTTGCTATATTGGTCACTGATTTGTTTTTGTTTTGTTTTTGAATGTCAGAAATGTATATTTGTGAATGTTGAGATGTTATATTGGTTTCACTGGTAAAAAAAATAATTGAAATGGGTATATATTTGTTTTTTGTTAAGTTGCCTAATAATTATGCACAGTAATAGTCACCTGCACACACAGATATCCCCCTAAAATAGCTAAAACTAAAAACAAACTAAAAACTACTTCCAAAAATATTCAGCTTTGATATTAATGAGTTTTTTGGGTTCATTGAGAACATGGTTGTTGTTCAATAATAAAATTAATCCTCAAAAATACAACTTGCCTAATAATTCTGCACTCCCTGTATGTGTATATATATATATATATATATATATATATATATATATATATATATATATATATATATTTATATATATATATATATATATATATACACTTAACTGTGCATTGCTATCAATAATGCTGCTAATTACACAAATAGTTATAAATCAATGCAATCTTTCAATAACGTCCTAGTTTTTTTTAAATATATAAACATTCTTATTTATTAAGGCAAGTATATTTAAAAGAACAAAAAATATTAAATAATACTGCTACTGGCAAAAATATAAACAGACATATATATATATACATGTATACATGTATACATATATATATATATACCCCTCACATTTTTGTAAATATTTTATTATATCTTTTTATGTGACAACACTGAAGAAATGACACTCTGCTACAATGTAAAGTAGTAAGTGTACAGCGTGTATATAACAGTGTAAATTTGCGGTCCCCTCAAATTAACTCAACACACAGCCATTAATGTCTAAACTGTTGGCATCAAAAGTGAGTACACCCCTAACTGGAAATGTCCAAATTGGGCCCAATTAGCCATTTTCCTGCCCGGGTGTCATGTGACTCATTACTATTACAAGGTCTCAGGTTGGAATGGGGAGCAGGTGTGTTAAATTTGGTGTTATCCCTCTCACAATCTCTCATAGTGGCCACTGGAAGTTCAAAATGGCACCTCATGGCAAATAACTCTCTGAGGATTTGAAATACAGAATTGTTGCTCTACATAAAGATGGCCTAGGCTATAAGAAGATTGCCAAGACCCTGAAACCGAGCTGCAGCGCGGTGGGCAAGACCATACAGTGGTTTCACAGGACAGGTTCTACTCAGAACAGGCCTCGCCATGGTCAACCAAAGTTGAGTGCACGTGTTCAGAGTCATATCCAGAGGTTGTCTTTGGGAAATAGATGTATGAGTGCTGCCAGCATTGCTGCAGAGGTTTAAAGGGTAGGGAGTCATCCTGTCAGTGCTCAGACCATACGTCGCTGTAACGGAGCTCCGTGTACTCCGACCGAGTACCCTCCGTTGATGGATGCTCCTAGCGCTCTCAGAGGACTCCAAGCACTGCAGACGACACCACAACCACCGCAGGCTCCACAACCGCCGTAGCTTAACTGGAGCCGCGCCGTCTTCCTTCCACCCTGGATCGGCTTCTGTCCTCCAGGACCGTGTGGGAGAGCGTATCCGGAACAAGCTCTTAAAAGAGCTAAGTGATTAAGCTCAGGGGAATATGCAGAGCATAGCAATCCCCAGTGTGATATAGCAGTTCCCTCCAATAACGAGACAAGGCTACGTATTGAGGGTCAGAAGAGGTCTGAGGTCTGGAACACCCAGCCTGCTTTTTATTACAAAAAGTACACACAGGACACACCCAGGGGGAGGCATAAAATAACCAATAACAGAATAGTACAGCCCACAGGTTCCCTCCCCTCTGCTTGGGAGATAATTGAGTTTCCTACTATATCTACTCAATTATCTCCAAGCTAAAACTTACACATTTTTATAAATTTTTATGCACTTTCATAACTTTCCCATTTTACATGGTACATTTATGCACAACATAAATTGTGGAACGACATATTCAAAATTCGTGAGAATCCGTCCA
This sequence comes from Pelobates fuscus, assembly GCF_036172605.1. Taxonomy (NCBI): domain Eukaryota; kingdom Metazoa; phylum Chordata; class Amphibia; order Anura; family Pelobatidae; genus Pelobates; species Pelobates fuscus. The sequence continues at coordinate 26,368,227 of NC_086320.1, forward strand.
GTGGTTCCAGAAATATTAAAAAGTCCCTTTTGGACCGACCGCACGCCTGTTTGCATGCCCAAAAACAGTTCCACAGATTCAGGCTGTGTGGTCGGTCTATTTCTGTCCGGAAAATCGGTAAAGTCCCATCCGAAGTCGGTGTTCGAATATTCGAACGCACTTCGACTTTTGTCGAAGTGTCGAAGTCAAATGCGGTTAAAACTTCCGCGGTGGTCGCTAGTCAAGTGGCGATCTATTTCCCATGAAAAGATGATAAAGTCCCATTCGAACGGGTGTTCGAACGTTCAAATGGGACTTAGTCTCCAGCTGTGGTGTCGAAGGATAAGGGAAGTACAGGTCACCGCTGACCGCGTTCGATTGCCTTAAAATGGCCGCCGCCACGTGTTCGGCTGTAATGGCGGTCACTTCGACGGCTTCGATACTTCGACGGCTTTGGTACTTCGACGGCTTCGGCACTTCGACTGCATTCGAAGTGCCAGTTAAAACGTTGAAACACTGCTCCCAAGTATTAAAGGGCCAGGAGCAGTATACACAAATCCATTATGCCCAAATATAGGTTTTACAGGGCAATACAGTCCAGGGCCATAGTCACAGGGGAGGAGGCAGGCACGCAGGCCTCTCCAGGACAAAGTGGCGAAGGGCACTTCGTCACAGTCGCACACTGCATCAAATTGGTCTGCATGGCTGTCGTCCCAGAAGGAAGCCTCTTCTAAAGATGATGCACAAGAAAGACCGCAAACAGTTTGCTGAAGACTAAGGACATGGATTACTGGAACCATGTCCTGTGGTCCGATGAGACCAAGATAAATGTATTTGGTTCAGATGGTGTCAAGCGTGTGTGGTGGCAACCAGGTGAGAAGTACAAAGACAAGTGTGTCTTGCCTACAGTCAAGCATGGTGGTGGGAGTGTCATGGTCTGGGCCTGCATGAGTGCTGCCGGCACTGGAGAGCTACAGTTCATTGAGTGAACCATGAATGCCAACATGTACTGTGACATACTGAAGCAGAGCATAATCCCCTCCCTTGGAGACTGGGCCACAGGGCAGTTTTCCAACATGATAACGACCCCAAACACACCTCCAAGACGACCACTGCCTTGATAAAGAAGCTGAAGGTGAAGGTGATGGACTGGCCAAGCATGTCAGACCTGCCCCCTATTGAGCATCTATGGGGCATCCTCAAATGGAATGTGGGGGAGCGCAAGGTCTCTTACATCCACCAGCTCTGTGATGCAGTCATGAAGGAGTAAAGCTCTGGTGAAATCCATAAAGGCAGTGCTGGAAAATAATGGTGACCACACAAAATATTGACACTTTGGGCCCAATTTGGACATTTCCACTTAGGGGTGTACTCACTTTTGTTGCCAACCGTTTAGACATTAATGGCTGTGTGTTGAGTTATTTTGAGGGGACAGCAAATTTACAGTGTTATATAGGCTGTACACTTACTTCCTTACATTGTAGCAGAGTGTCATTTCTTCAGTGTTGTCACATGAAAAGATATAATAAAATATTTACAGAAATGTGAGGGCCGTACTCACTTTTGTGAGATACTGTATATATAGCACATCTGCCTCAGATATAAAAGCTGAAAGGGGAAAAAAACAACATAAAAGCATAAAAAATGAAAAACAAATCAAAAAACATCAAATAAATATATTTTAGCAGATGTTACAGCTGCATATTCGTATAAATAATATTGTTGTATTTTATCAATCAATTGATTATGCATTGGACAAGTGGTTTGTTTCCAGCCCCCTGTTCTAATGTTTTTGGCTGCTAAATTTACTATAGCTATTAATTGCATTGAAGCTTGTGCCTGTCTGGTTGGAAAAAATAGAATAAGACATGTATGAAGATTGGCATGTGTAATAGACTTAATATAATTGAGACTTCTCTCCACAGAGCTTTAACGACACTACACTCCCTCCAAATGTGCATCATATTTCCTTTTCTCTCTCTGCAACAAGCCATCAACAAGGAAACAAGTTAGGATACATCTTATGGAGTCGTCTTGGTGTCAGGTACCATCTATAAACTAGTTTTTTATATGCTGCGATATCTGAATAGAAAGAAATAAGACCCTTTAGAGCATTCAATGACTCAATCCATTGATTCCCTATTGGTTCCTGGTCCCATTCCTCCCTCCATTCTTTCATGAAACTAAATTGTTTATTCTCCAGTATGACTCTATAGCATAGAGACAGAGTCTTTGTCCTAAGTGGGGTGAACCAATAACAATCAAAAATCTTTGATGAAGAGAAATTGAAGAGGGGTAATATTGAATAATTTAAAACATGGGTCAAAATAATACTCTTCAATTGAAGATATTGAATAATATATGAATTAGGTAGAGCATGCTGTTGTGGGATCTCTGGGAAAGGCAACATTACAACTCCACTGAAAACATCACTTATGTGATGGAATCTAAACTTACCCCAAGTCTTCAATGAGAGCCATGGTGAAACTGCCCCTAGCACTGAAATCGGGGCTCGTGGATATCATTTTTGAATTATCCCGATAGTTTTCCTGCTATGGTACCAAATGTGAGATATCCAAAAATAACTATTTTAGGTGCTGTACCTAAAATATGGTGAGTGATATACCTAAATCTTGGTTTCATAATTTAGTGTATGATGGGAGTGTTAGTGACTCGGGAGTGTTAAGCAGTTATAGCTTTATAGTCTCTTTGGGGTTGTCGTTCTTTAAAACAATCAGAAACACTGTGACCCTCTACTTCTCTTTTAATACTATAAATATGTTCCCTGTTTCCTTTAATAAAAAGGGGGCATGTAGTCCTTATATATACATACATATTCCAAGTTACATGGACTGTAGAGGAGATGAATAATATTATTACTATGACAGGTAATTAGTTCCTTTATTTTAAATAGGTTTTTGGAACCTCTAATTTAAATTACTTAAAAACTCTCATGCTACTAGTATTAAAGGACCACTCTAGTGCCAGGAAAACATACTTGTTTTCCTGGCACTAGAGTGCCCTGAGGGTGCCCCCACCCTCAGGGACCCCCTCCCGCCGGGCTCTGGAAAGGGGAAAGTGTTTAAAACTTACCTTTTTCCAGCGGTGGGCGGAGAGCTCTCCTCCTTCGATCCTCCTCTTCTCCTCCCCGTCGGCTGAATGCGCACGCGCGGCACGAGCTGCGCGCGCATTCAGCCGGTCACATAGGAAAGCATTCATAATGCTTTCCTATGGACGCTTGCGTGCTCTCACTGTGAAAATCACAGTGAGAGTCACGCAAGCGCCTCTAGCGGCTGTCAATGAGACAGCCACTAGAGGAAATAGGGGAAGGCTTAACCCATTCACAAACATAGCAGTTTCTCTGAAACTGCTATGTTTATGAAAAAATGGGTTAACCCTAGAAGGACCTGACACCCTGACCACTTCATTAAGCTGAAGTGGTCTGGGTGCCTAGAGTGGTCCTTTAACAGTTATACATTCTAGACAACATTTACATTTGTAAAAACCTGTTTGTTCTCACCTAAAATTAATTATTGCCTTTTTCTTAAAATAACTAAAAATGGTTTAAAATTAGGGGCCCCACTAAAAATGTTTTTTGTCTTATCTGGTAAAATTTCAGCTAAATCTTTATTTAATCTTAAAATAATATATGTAATACATACTGTATTATATATATATATATATATATATATATATATATATATATATATATATATATATATACATATATATATACATATATATATATATATATATATATATATATATATATATCTTTATATAGTAAATATATAAAGATGTAGTATATATAGATATTACATATATATCTTTATAAATCTATATATAATTTTAAAATATCTTAAAATATGCCCAAATCATACAGTAAAATAAATAAATATATTTAAAAAACACAGAGCCATTAAATATGTGAAAACTATAAATAAAATGTGTTGTTTTAGTTATCTACCTTAATATATATCATCAAGAATGTTATATATATATAAACATGTCTGACTCTGCCTTCATGTCTGACGTCAGACGCCTCCGTAATTTAGGGAAGCCACGGCAACTTTAAAATCGTTCAGTCGAATTGTCTCTTCTCGATTCAAGGTTCCCATCTGAGCTCCCTGCACATTGATTACTCGTGCACCAAGCCCTGAACCTGGAATCCTCACTGACTGTCCTCTGCTTGCTCCCTTTACCAGACTCAAGGAAAAAAGATTGAATATTGACTATTCCTGTTTAAAGTCAAGCCGCAGACTTTGGCTTGCTACTAAGTTAATACATTAACTTGTTCTCCTGCTGCTTCAAAATAACCAACTTGCAGCCAGCTTCTGCTTCTAACATAGGATTCTGTTTCTACCTTATTTGCTGTTGCTTCATTCCTGCCTGGAAAATTATAGACTTTTATTTTGGAATTCTGATGCCTTCTGTGCAATGCAAATATCCTTAAAGTGACGTTACTATTATTTCAAAATGTACTATTTTTTTTTTTTTTGGATCTCTCTTAGTGACATTCTCCTTAAAAGTTATATTTTCTCTGTAAAACACCTATTCCAGTGTGTGTTTTGCCAGTAGGCCTTGTTCTGACCATATATTTAGACCAAAGGATTGCTGTTTTAGCAATCTTCTGCTTTTAACCTTTTCTGGCTAGCAATAGATATTGTTAAATAGAAAATTCCAATTCTTAACCTTATCCGTAGATTTAAAGTGGAGAAGATCCACACGCCTTGCACACTACCAAAACTATAAATTAAGGTATCACTATGCACCAAGATAGTTCCTTTGCAACCCTCTGCAACTCTCTCACTGTTGAGAAAAAAAGACTCAGAGTAATGTCCAGGGTCTACAATGACAAGATCAGACATTCAATACAATATACAGATTAAGGAACAGCGCACACATAAAAATATACTTTTAAATGTAACAAGGCTACTGAAAATCACCTATCTTAGTCTTACAATTCATATTGCGCAAAGCCCACCACTACTTCACAGTATCCCAGTATCAGTGGGTACTACACTAATTTAAACGTGGAAGGCAAATTAAATAGTGCTAAATGAGCTAAAGTGTTTAAATAATCTATTGTAGGAGCATTGTGAATATTTATAATGCAAATCAATGTGATAAACACAATTCGAAACAATGCGGCAGTTTCAAATATAAACAATGAAAGTGATAGTGCTTTGATATATATACTCAAAATGTATATCATATGTAAGTGTCCGCTAGAAAATTTTAATTGTTGTTCCGCACTGACGTCACCAGAGTCGTTTCCCCGGAACTTGTACAGTCAAGTAGTTTCTCTTTCCGCTAGATCCAGCAGCAAAAGCTCTCTGTGACACAGCGTTCAGATGCAAAGCAAGTTAGCAGCACCCCGTGGGAAGGAGGTCGATGTTAAAGGATCACTATAGGGTCAGGAACACAAACATGTATTCCTGACCCTATGGTGTTAACACCACCAGCTAGCCTCCCTTCATTATTGATGCCAAAGGGCTGCAACAGTGAAAACTCAATGCTGCTTCTCAGCCATCACCAACTGTGCCATCATCTGGCTGAAGAGTAAAACTTATCTCATGAACCTTTACTGGAGCAGGATGATTTTATATGTGGTCTGGAAGCCAACCTTAAAGGACCACTCTAGTGCCAGGAAAGCATACTCGTTTTCCTGGCACTAGAGTGCCCTGAGGGTGCCCCCACCCTCAGGGACCCCCTCCCGCCCGGCTCTGGAAAGGGGAAAGGGGTTAAATCTTACCTTTTTCCAGCGCTGGGCGGAGAGATCTCCTCCTGCTCTCCTCCTATGATCCTCCTCTTCTCCTCCCCGTCGGCTGAATGCGCACGCGCGGCAAGAGCTGCGCGCGCATTCAGCCGGTCACATAGGAAAGCATTCATAATGCTTTCCTATGGACGCTTGCGTGCTCTCACTGTGATTTTCACAGTGAGAATCACGCAAGCGCCTCTAGCGGCTGTCAGTGAGACAGCCACTAGAGGACATAGGGGGAAGGCTTAACCCATTCATAAACATAGCAGTTTCTCTGAAACTGCTATGTTTATGAAAAAATGGGTTAACCCTAGAAGGACCTGGCACCCAGACCACCTCATTAAGCTGAAGTGGTCTGGGTGCCTAGAGTGGTCCTTTAAACATGAAAAGTCAAAAACTGATATTTCACTAAAACATTGATCAAGTTGATTGTATTTGTGATATGAGAGCTTAGTGTTGAAAGGTCCAAGAGTAAAACTGTAATCAACACAATCTCCTAAACTTCTAACCACTGAACTGCTGTAATTACTTAAAGGGTAAATTGTCTGGTTTGAGAGCATCAGCAGTATATTTGTTTATACATTTTTGTCATGCTGTGTGCATTGTTTGCTAATCTTATACGTTTACAAGTGTAAATGCTTGTTTTCTGTCGTGGCACTTAGTAGCAAAATTAGATTTCAGGCACACACACTTGAAAGGCAAAGGCACACTAGAACAAAATGTCACCTGCTGAAGAAACAGACAAACCCACAGAGACACAACAGCGGTTGTGCGGTCCAGCTCCAGAGAGCGAAGCTTCACAGAAAAGGGCCATGAAATGCATGAAGAAGCAACTAAGAAAAATGAAAAGGAATTTACAAGGCATATGACTATTGGAAGGAGCTAGCAAAGGAAACTAGGACAAAGTTAAAGATGTTCTGCTCAACTGAAGACCTTAACACAAGACTTAAGGAGATTAAAGCCAAAGAAGCATTAGTACACCAACAGTATGAGCCCGTTCAATGCAATCACTCTACTACTCCAGATATTGTTAAGAGAATGGATGCCTGTATAGCTTTAACAGCCGAGATCTGTGACCTCTCCAGTAAACTGACTTGAGAAGGAAAGAGTGAAGATGATACTTAAAGAAGAGGAGTACGAGTCTGTTTTTGGAAACACAGAAACTGCCTTTTCAGGGTCATTACAAGGCTCAGTCTCAAACTCAAGAGCCACCTCCAGATCTTCTAGCAAGTGCGCAGATGCAGAAGCCAAACTCACAGCCAATATAGAGCAGGCAAATGCAATGCAACAGATACGTGAGCAACAAGTAAAACTGAACAAACTGGAGAGTGAATTAAAGCTTAAAGATGCACAAATGCTTGCAGAAATTAAACTGAAGTTAGATGTGGAAAAAACAAAGAGGCACAAATGCTTTCAGAAATCAAACTGAAGTTAGATGAGGTAAAAACAAGGCTACAACAGCTGCAAGAAGAAAATTAAGTCAAGGTAGCAGCGACACAAGTGAAAGCTTACAATGCCTATGATGGTCTTGAATATTTTGAGCAGAAGACAGATCACAAGGTGCAATACCTCTGCCAAAATAATGAACCTCAAACCTCATTAAATCCACCAGCTGTGCCATTTCAACCTTCAAATACACCACTTGAGGTGTCAAGACCAGAAGAAGAGGTTAGTCTAATTCCAGGACTTGCAAGTTTACTCATCAACAACCGTCTCCCTATACCTAAACCAACTGTATTTACAGGTGATCTTTAAAGTTCATAGATTGGAAGATATCCTTCATGGCACTGATTGATCAGAATCCACTCCCTGTGTGCAAAACAATGTTGTACCTGAGTAATTATCTTGGAGGTGAAGCTCATAAGGGAGTGGAAGGGTTATTTTATCAAAATTCAGAACATTCTTATATAGGTGCTTAGGGAATCCTACAGGAAAGGTATGGAGGTCCATTCATCGTTCAAAGAGCTTTTAGAGAAAGGCTAACTAAATGGCCAAAGATACCAGCAAATCACCCTATAGCATTAAAAGAGTTTGCAGATTTCCTTCAAGGTTGTGTTGAGGACATTCATCATGTTAAGGGCCTAGCTATCCTAAATGATTGTGAAGAAAATCACAAGCTTCTCAGGAAACTGCCTGAATGGATCATGCGCAAATGGAGTTGCATTGTTGTGAATAAGTTAGATAAGTCTCAGGAATATCCAACTTTTGCTTGTTTCACATAGTTCCTGCAAAAGAAGCTAAGATAGCGTGCAACCCCCTCATCTCTCCCTTTCTCCTCAACAATAAAACTATAGATGAGAGACTTCCTAAGAGAGTCAAGGCGCTCAACACAAACACTCAAATGAAACCCTCCACCTCCAGTATTCTAGAAATCTCAGCCTCAAGGCCAAAGCCACCTTGCCTAGTCTGCAAAGATGAAACACATGGTATTGCTAAATGCTCAACCTTTACAGCAAATACTGTCTATGAAAAGAAGGCTATAAATTATGAAAAACACCTTTGCTTTGGTTGCTTAAGAAAAGGCCACACTACCAAGAATTGCAAAGGAAGGCACATTTGTAGTATATGTAGTCAACGTCATCCAAGCTGTTTGCACATACAGAGAAACACAGAACCTGTTAAAACACTGAACTATGGTTCAGTAGCCACAGGAAACAAGGCAAATTATAACGTTCCCAAAGTTATGTCCCATACATTGGCATACTTCTGCCACATCTTGTATTGTTCCAGTTCTGTTCTGTCAGCCGCAGCGGAGCCTCAGAGAGAAATCCTCACTTACGCCCTACTCGACACGTAGAGTGATTCAACCTTTATTTTGGCAGACAGTATCTCAATTAAATGTGAGCACCCAGCCACTACAACTAAAGCTCAGCACCATGACAGCTGTTGTCACCGTCATATCAGGCCAAATTGCTCAGGTCTGCAAGTACGTGGCTTCAACTCTAAAGCTCAAGTCCAACTCCATCAAGCCTAAGCTCATCTGCAACATCAGCCTAACTAGTGTTTCAACAGTCAGTGAAGCTTCAGATCTGATCATCAAAGCACAAAATCTATGCAAAACAACTGGCCTACATCTGTATAAGTTCAACTCTAACAAAAAGGATGTCCTGTCTTGTGTAGCTCCATCAGAAAGAGCAACAACCAGTGAGCCAAACTTAACCGAGATTCAACAACAGAAGGACAAGTGGTCAATTCAGTGGTCAATTGAAAACAACACTTTCAGCTTCAGCGTTGACATAAAGGATCAACCCCCAACTCGTTGTGGTGTCCTGTCAGTTGTGTCCTCTCTTTAGGATCCTCTAGACTTCATAGTTCCCATAATACTGAGTGGCAAGTACATTCTCCAAGAGCTTTGCCGCAGGGGCATCGTTTGGGGTGACGCACTTCCTGAGAGCTTAGGCCCACAGTGGGAGGCTTGGAAGAGTGGTCGGCAACCTTTGAAGGAAATCAAGATACCCAGATCCTACCAGACTTTAGTAACACAGTGAAGGTGGAACTACACCACTTTTTTGATGCTAGCAACATAGGATATGGTGCCTGTTCTTACCTTAGGTACAAAAATGACAGAGGTCAAGTCCATTGCAGCCTTGTAATGGCCAAAGCAAGGGTTGCGCCAACAAAGATTATGAGCATCCCAAGGCTGGAACTCTCAGCTGGAGTCACCGCAGCAAGATTGAGTATTATGTAAAAGGCAGAATTTGAGATAGAAATTTATGAAGAATTTTTATGGAAAGACTCCCAGGTAATTTTGGCCTACATCAATAATAAGGCAGGGAGATTTCATGTGTTTGGGCCAATCGTGTTCAACTCTTAATGGAGACCACAGATCCAACTCAGTGGCATAATATTGATACAGCACAAAACCCAGCTGACCATGCCTCCAGGGGTCTTCACACAGCAGATATATTTTCATCAAGCTGGTTATCTGGGCCCAGTTTTTTATGGGAATCTGAAGTGCTCTCATTTCCAAGTTCTTCAGCAGAACTGCTTGTAGGCGACCCTGAAGTTAAACCCCTTGCATCACAAGTCAGTGAGCAAACTGATGTTCTGAGCCATCTGAACAGGTTTTCCAGTTAGTTAATGCTTGTTAGGGTGATTGCAAGAATCAAAAGTCTAGGATCAAAGGCACATCACTGCAGCAATCTTGTGACTGTGGAGGAGCGTATGAGGGCTGGGGAGGTGCTAATCAGTCTAGTTTAACAGCAAGCTTTCTCCCAAGAGCTAAAACTTCTTCAAAAGGGAGATAGTCTTTCAAGTTCAAGCCATTTTTGTCACCTTGACCCCAATCTGGTTCAGGGACTTCTTCGTGTTGTAGGAAGGCTGTCAAGGTCAACCCTTAGCCAGGAAATTAAGCACCTAGTCATCCTCCCAAATGATGGGCACATCACACAATTAATGCTTTCCCTCTACCATACAGCCACCTGTTACCAGGGCCGCAACAAGACTCTAACAGAACTCAGAGCAAATGGATATTGGGTACTTAGTGGAAGCAAGTCAGTTGCCAAGTTGATACATACATGTGTACAGTGTCAAAGGCTCCGGCGACCCACAGAAGAGCAGCATATGTCAGAGCCCCCTGAAGAAAGCATAGAAGTTTCAGCTCCCTTTACAAATAGAATTATTATCTAAAATTATTCAGCTCCCTTTACATACTGTGGTATGGACTGCTTTGGCCCCTTTGTCACCAAGCAAGGATGTAAAGAATATACGAGATATGGTCTCATCTTCACATGCTTCTCCTCATGTGCAGCCCCTATTGAGATGCTTGAAGACCTATCCACATATGCCTTTATCAATGCCTTAAGATGTTTCATCAGCTTGATAGGTGCTGTTTACAAACTCCACTGTGATCAGGGCATGAACTTAATAAGAGCAAACAATTAATTAAAAGAAGCTCTAAAGTAATGTGAAACCAAGGCACTGGAAGCTTTCCTAGCTGATAAACAGTGTGAGTTTATTTTAAATGCTTCCTCCGCAAGTCATACAGGTCGTTCTGGGAGTGCCAAATCCGGACCATTCTTAATTTGCAACAGCCGCTCAGTGTTCAAGTAGACTGGACGATGCTTCCCTTAGAACACTGTTTTATGAAGCTATGGCCATTGTTAATAGTCGTCCTTTAACTGTTGATAGAATCAATGACCCTAAAGCACCCGAACCTCTAACTCTGAACCATCTCATCCTGATGAAATCTAAGGTCGCACTATCTCCATCTAGGAAGTTTGTGAAGGAGGGTGTTTATGCAGCTAAAAGGTGGTGTAGAGTACAGTACCTAGCAGAGCTGTTCTGGAGTAGGTGTAAAAGGGTATATCTCATGAGTGTTTCCACAAGACAGAAGTGGCACACACCTCGATGCAACCTGAAAGTAAATGACATAGGAGATTACCCATTAAGCAAGCTGAAATACTTTATGTGTGGAGTATTCCTCTCTCTTAGCGAACTAGTATCTATACACTCATTATTTCATCAACCTTTCCTCTGGTTTTTCCTTCACTTGTAGTCTCCATCTCTGCTGACTCTTTTTAATTAATCTTTTTTGTTTGTTAGTGTTTCTTAACCTTTTCACAGTGTTCTTTGTGTAGTTTTGTTTTTGTTTTTTTTCAAATGGGTCTATGTATTAAATGGTGAGTTGAAAAATAAGAAATTGGAGAATATCTTCATCATACCTTAGTTGAAAACGTTTTCAAACTTTGCTATTTTGACCTTAGTGTTAAGCTTTTAGAGACTTATCAAATCACTGTTTAGTCAATAGACTCTCAAGTGTATGCTTGCTTGATCTTTTTTTTTCTTTTTAATGAGACAGGCACATATTAAGATACAGACAAAACTGGCATATATATATATATATATATATATATATATATATATATATATACACACACACAATCTGTCTTATACATATAAACACACACTTCCAAAATCTCAATGTATCCTTCCTAGTAAAATATTTAATAAATAAATAAATACACACACACAAATGGCATTATACACATGTACACACACTGCTTAAAACATACATACACACATGTACACTACAAAATATATACACACATATAAAGTTCCTCATACATGCACACAAACTGCAATTTAAATACTCAGACTCTTTACTTTTAAAAATAAATGGATGTCAGGCTGAAGTATAACACAAGTGAAACATCTTTAATTTAATGAATCGTAATAAAACTGCTCTATAGCATATCTCGTATATTCAAATGTTGCAATAACATAATTTTTTTTCACACGCATGGTACGGGTCTGAAGAAGGAGTTTATAAATAAGCTTTTGCGTGTAGCGTTCCGATATCAGATGAACATAACAACCACTTATGAATAAATCATGTTTGTAGCACAATTACAATATGTCTGGTTTTAGAACAATGAACAACAAAACAATGACTTGACCTAATTTTCAGCATTTACATAATAAAAAGAAAGTCTCATGGCAAAGCGTGTGCTCGTAAAGAAATAAATATTTATAATGGATTTAAATTTAACATAATTTCTTAAATGTATTAAACAATGTGAATTATCAGATGATATCTATTATTCCACCATTATATTGTTAACGTACCTATGCTAATTGGATGTTTAAAAATATAAACATGTTGAGTTAATAGAGCCTTGGTCTTATACTCAGGATTCAACGCGTGAACTGCAATAGTAAATATAAAAGAGTTTGTTATGACTTACGGGGGTAACTCATTTTAAGTTGCATTTGAGACTTGTAAAGTCTTGTGTGTGAGGCACATAGCATTGATGTCAAGGCTACATTTTATTTACTCAATCTTCAATATCATTAGAAGAACAAACAAAAAAACCTTTAGTAGTATAAGGAGATGCTTAATTTGGTACAATGGAAGATAATTGGAGAAACGTTTCTGTGCCATAGATTGTACCTCCTTCTGCAATTTGGTCTCATCCCATAACCTTGGCATTGGACCTCATGCCTCTAAAAAGATGGCTTCTCATACCTAGTCCCTGGTGGACAAAATGCAGAATTCATAAACATCTACACAAAAAATGGAAGTGAACGTGAAGAGCAATGCCATATCTCCCCAAACCTTTCAACACAGAGTTTCTTGCGTGTATTGATGGTCTTATTTTCTTCAACCTATAAACAGGCTATACAGAATATAATACTATGTAATGTATTTTGCTATGGTATAAATGTTCATGTATGTAATGGAACATGTTAAATTATATAGCATGAAAACTGCTAACTTAAACAGTGTAAAGCAGGCTGCAGTGATTGGGTTATTAATTCCATCCGACTATTAAACATTAAAAGAAATTTTTAGCAACTGTCTTGGAATATATAACCACACAATTGCTTTTCTGTTTCTTAAGGGATTACAATAATTAGCTTTTACTTAATTGCTATTTTAAAATGGTCTCCACAAGCACTTCCTTTAGCACAAGATTTAAAATTCCATTAGCACGGTGACAGGAACACAGCTAAGTAGAGGAAGGGCTATGTGATCATTCGCTAAAATGTTCGGAGTAATTGATGATAAAATGAGATACCATTAGTTGAATGATTGATATCAATAGCTCTTTAATTACATCAAACCTTTCTAGGAGAGATAGGTCAGGAAAGTTATAGATCTACAGCCAGTTTTAACATTTTTTGACAAATAACCATAATTTAAAACACAATTATGAAACCGTAAGACTGATGACATAGCGTTGCTCTCCTTTTTTTCCTTTTTATTATGTCTTGCTAAGGGCAGCTGCACTAATTTGGAAGATATGGCTCTAGCTGTAGTGTAGAAAACTAATTTCCTTTCAAAATGTTTTTTTCTTTAATACCTTGTCATTAAAAATTCTCTGTCATCCACTTGACACGGTATGCACTATCTGTGATGAATGATTGGCAGAATTAACTTGTTTAGTTTAGTTCCTCCCCAAAGCTGCATATAAAGTATAATGCTTCACTAAGTAAGCCTATGCATCTATTAGTTAAAATGAATCGAAAACTGATGTGATGCGTGTGATTATAATTGGTTTGCTTAAAGAAGATATCAGTTTATTTTTAATGTATTTTGGATTCATAAAGGTATTTTTGGTTTTCATTATCACCCATATGTATACTCTTTAACCCCTTCAACTCCAATTTTCTTGCATACAAGAAAAGCAAGAGTCTGTTCCTTCTCTAAACCTATAAACATGGGATTGCTATGATCTCCAACCACAATGCATCATTACATAGAAACATAGAAACATAGAATGTGACGGCAGATAAGAACCATTCGGCCCATCTAGTCTGCCCAGTTTTCTAAATACTTTCATTAGTCCCTGGCCTTATCTTATAGTTAGGATAGCCTTATGCCTATCCCACGCATGCTTAAACTCCTTTACTGTGTTAACCTCTACAACTTCAGCTGGAAGGCTATTCCATGCATCCACTACCCTCTCAGTAAAGTAATACTTCCTGAAATTATTTTTAAACCTTTGCCCCTCTAATTTAAGACTGTGTCCTCTTGTTGTGGTAGTTTTTCTTCTTTTAAATATGGTCTCCTCCTTTATTGTGTTGATTCCCTTTCTCGTCTTTCCTCCAAGCTCTACATGTTAAGATCCTTTAACCTTTCCTGATAAGTTTTATCCTGCAATCCATGAACCAGTTTAGTAGCCCTTCTCTGAACTCTCTCTAAAGTATCAATATCCTTCTGAAGATACGGTCTCCAGTACTGCGTACATTACTCCAAGTGAGGTCAATGGCATGAAAACTTCCCTCTTTCTACTGCTTATACCTCTCCCTATACAACCAAGCATTCTGCTGGCTTTTCCTGCCGCTCTATTACATTGTCTGCCTACCTTTAAGTAATCACCAATAAATCCCTTATCTCAGATGTTGAGGTTAGGACTCTATTAAATATTCTGTACTCTTGTGTTCCCACAAGACTCTAATGTCCAAATGGCATTCCAGTCTTGGAATTCAACTTTCTCTGCATTGAGTAGGTGTAGAACAGGAGTGCTACAAGGTGAGAACCCTGTTTGGGTGAAGTACAGTGCTTGGTGGCACAAATTGTTTTCCAACTAAAAAAAACTGCTTATTAAAATCAACCAGTTAAATGACACAATACTGACTAGATAAGGAAGTGATGTAGAAGATTGTGGAAAGTTTAAAGCTCAGTCTAAATTTCACCCAGTTGGAAAAGAGTGTTTGAATGCAGGCTAGTTAAATTGAATTTTTAATACTAATTCTGCAGTTGAGAGGTCAACCATATAATATAAAAATAGAGACATTTATTGAAGAAGATACAATAAACATTGTACAAAGGACAATTATGCCTCAGTCATTTCACAGTTGACACACAGTTCTCCCAGCACCTCTTCTACTGTTCCAAACTCTCTGCAAAATCCTTTGTTGGAATTGCCATCAGCTGCCTCCTCATATTTACCTGAATCTCCTCGGCAGTCTGAAATCTCTTCCCATTTCAAAGGTTATTTTAGTTTTGGGAAAACCCAGAAATCGTAGGGTGCCAAATCTTTCAACAGATTCTTGCCAATCTTTGAATTGTTTGTGCCACACTTTTATTCACGCTGCACTCATTGCATAGGGATCCACTAAAGCCTTCTAAATCATCCAAATAGTTTCCATGGAGAGATGTTCAAGTTTAAAGCAAAATTTTATGCAGATTAATTGCTCTACTTGCTCACTCATTTTGAATGTGATGGCCACACATGCTTACTCGACATCATATAGCTCCCCCACTGGCTACTACAGTAAAGTCATTATTCTTTACTCTTGCACATTCCAGTTCACTCATCTTGGCTGCCAGGTTACATTGATGTTGTGCACATTATGCTTGTTATATGAACAATGGCTGGATTCTTTCTGTACAGACCCCATTTATCTATTTCTAAACATTTTCTGATTTGAGATATTGCAGTGTTTATTTATCTGTGAATTTGTGTGTGCCTGCAAATGCATGTCTGTTCTTGTTCAGGCATGCATATGTATAGCTGTATCGTGAATAGTATAGTGAGAGCAAATTGTATACACCAGATATAAAACAGATAAAATGTATTAAACAGGCAATGTTACCATATATCCTGAATGTCCTAAAAATATAAAATAAAGGACATAGTATAGCCTGTATAAAATAAATGAA
Source organism: Pelobates fuscus (assembly GCF_036172605.1). Lineage (NCBI taxonomy): Eukaryota > Metazoa > Chordata > Amphibia > Anura > Pelobatidae > Pelobates > Pelobates fuscus. The sequence continues at coordinate 26,384,078 of NC_086320.1, forward strand.
ATAAGATAAATATAAAATTGCCCACTCACATGGTGCTGAGCCGTAAATAGTGGCTCAGACTATAAGCACCTTTTTGAAATTTTTCTGGAGACCGCAATGCTGGAAAAGCAGGTGAAGTTGATCACTGACAGAATCCCCTTGTATCAATTGATGAAAGCCAAGTCAGGAAGTACAGGAACAAACTTTATTTGCATAACATAGCATGTAATGGAATCTCCCAAGAGTATTGCACTAACGCGTTTCGGACGTTATGGTCTTTATCAAAGTGCTGTAGTGTCAAACAAATTTAGCGTTTAAATACATTTAAAAAGGCTCGCGTTGTAATTTCTTCGCCGGTTTACTTCCGGTTTCCGGCTGTTACTCCTAGTCATTTAATTTTCGGCTTCCGGTCACGTTGCGTGTCACAGGGCACTTCCGGGTCAGCGGTCATGTTCCCCTTGTGTTCCAGTGAAAACTCCGGTTCCGGTCGGGATCAATGAGCTTTTCTTAAATGTCTCTTATACCCATGTCCGTGATATAAATAAACAGTATAAAGAACATCCATTTTATACATATTTATCCATTCCTTGCACTGCTATTCAGAACCTTGGTGGGAAAACTCATTGGGATAAAGTATTTTACTCATTTAAACACAGTAAAAATTATTGAAAAGGATTGCATATATATATATAAGAATATATATATAAGTCATGTATCACCGGATATATAAAAAAAACTAATATATCAAAAAACAATTTTATAAATTGGGAAAAATATAAAACCAAGTAAAATATGAATAAAAACAAAATGCAAAAAAGGGGGAAAATAGGAGAAAAGGAGAGAATATATAAATAATTAAAATGGACCATAAATAGACAATAAAAAATACATGATATAAAAAAATACATGTTATAAAAAAGAAGTTATTTCAAAATCTACATTAAGACCTTCAGGAGTCAGGGTGTTGAGGTTAAACATCCACCTAATTTCTGCTCTGCTTAAAATATTGTCTTTATACCTCACATCAAACCACACCACCAGGGAAACGCATGCAAGGTGGACGCAATACCTAGAGAAAAATGCTACCACTTGCAAGACATAGGGCATTAGTACACACCCGAGAATAGTAGGTACCCAGGGGAGGATGAGACCCCAGAGTTACAAAGGGAGCACTTGAAAAACAGGTACCAAAGGAGATGAGCAATTAGGAGGGAAACACCCCTGCACCATAACAAACTCAGGCTCGTGAAAACCCACCCACACAGAGTCACTACGGCGACCACTAAAACCACACAGGAACTTTTGCCTAACAAAGCCTCGCAGCGCAGACGCGCAATTACTATTATTGTTGTTGTAAAATATAGCATAGTTTATTACCTGTTACCCTACTACCCCCCCCCCCCTCACCCAATCGAAGGGAAACAAGACATGAACCTGACACCCAAATCACACCCCGGTGACAAAACAAACTAGCAGTCATACAGTAAAGGGGTCATAATCCACCAAATGAGAGATCGAATAGGCACCCCAAGGGATTGAACAGCACCCTAGGGTCTCTAGAGATTTAGATTGACCTACTATAAAGTATCCACAGGCCACAAAGGCGGATTAACTTAATGCAAAACATGCATATCGTACACCTGAACAAAACATACCACCACCAGAATGTCCGCAACAAATGTGAACCGCAAATGTACTTAAGTTGATGTAACCATGAAAGTACGGACGACCAAAAGAGTACACACATTCGTATCCCGACTGTTAATAATGTGTCCATATAAACAGGTTATGATACCCACTGTCTAATGTAACATTGTAAAGATTACCACCTACATTGTACATAACGAACCTATGATATCAATTGTATTAATTATGTTACTAACGAATGCATGTAAGGTGTCACATATGAATCCCTTCCCCCCTTTCTTTTCTGTACCCCCATTTTTGACTTATGACAAAATAAAAATTGTCAAATTGAAAAAAAAAAATATTGTCTTTACATCCCCCTCTCCAGTGAACTTGAATTTTTTCTATCCCTATAAATTGAAGGCCTTCTGGATTCCCATTATGATACTCTAAAAAATGCTTGGAAACACTGTGGTTGATAAATTTTTTCTTTATATTGTTAATATGTTCCCCTATTCTAACTTTCAATTTTCTTATTGTTTTGCCCACATATTGATAGCCGCATGGGCAAGTTAGGAGATATATTAAATTAGTTGTGTTGCACGTAATCAATGAGTGTATTTTATATTCTTCTTCTGGATTTTTATTTGAAGAAAAAGTTTTTTATTTTTACTTGTAATTCTTTTTTAATCTACACCCAGTGCAATCTCCACAATAATAAAAACCTACTTGTCCTCCTAAAAAAAATATTAGTTTCCTTTTTTTATTTATCTAAGAAACTATTCGTTAAAATAAATTGGGGTTTATCTCCTAAATAGGGTAAAAGATCCTTGTCCTCCTTTAGCACATGCCAATTATTTTTAAAAACATTGCATGAGGGTCTATTATTAGTGCTGAAGTTAAGAATAAGAGGGATCTGTTCTTCCTTTTTCCTTTCTTTATATTTATATTCCAAAAGTAAATCCCTATCTTTTCTGCCTATTTCATCTCTGGCATTTTTAATCGAAATTGGATCATAGCGTTTATCTATGAATTGTTGCATAAGGTTACATGATTGATCTTGATAGTCATTAAAATCTGTGCAGTTCCTCCTTAATCGGAGGAACTGGCCTTTTGGTACATTATTAAGCCAGGGTTTAAAATGGCAGCTTTGCAGGTCTATAAAACTGTTAACATCCACCTTCTTAAAATGAGTTTTACTTTTGATTTCGTCTAGTTGTATAAAAATATCCAAATCTAAAAAGGTGATGTTTTGGTTACTAATATTGGAGGTGAGTTTAATATTCCAATCGTTGGAATTTAAAAACTCTAAAAACTTACCCAGGGAATCTCTATCCCCCTCCATATAATAAAAATGTCGTCTATATACCGCTTATAGAGGACCAGGTTTGCCCCCAAATCCACGCTGGGAAGGACAAATATCTCCTAACTTGCCCATGCGGCTATCAATATGTGGGCAAAACAATAAGAAAATTGAAAGTTAGAATAGGGGAACATATTAACAATATAAAGAAAAGATTTATCAACCACAGTGTTTCCAAGCATTTTTTAGAGTATCATAATGGGAATCCAGAAGGCCTTCAATTTATAGGGATAGAAAAAAATTAAAGTTCACTGGAGAGGGGGCTGTAAAGACAATATTTTAAGCAGAGCAGAAATTAGGTGGATGTTTAACCTCAACACCCTAACTCCTGAAGGTCTTAATGTAGATTTTGAAATTACTTCTTTTTTATAATATGTATTTTTTATATCATGTATTTTTTATTGTCTATTTATGGTCCATTTTAATTATTTATATATTCTCTCCTTTTCTCCTATTTTCCCCTTTTTTGCATTTTGGTTTTATTCATATTTTACTTGGTTTTATATTTTTCCCAATTTATAAAATTGGTTTTTAATATATTAGTTTTTTTTATATATCCGGTGATACATGACATATTCTTATATATATGCAATCCTTTTCAATAATTTTTACTGTGTTTAAATGAGTAAAATACTTTATCCCAATGAGTTTTCCCACCAAGGTTCTGAATAGCAGTGCAAGAAATGGATAAATATGTATAAAATGGATGTTCTTTATACTGTTTATTTATATCACGGACATGGGTATAAGAGACATTTAAGAAAAGCTCATTGATCCCGACCAGAACCGGAGTTTCACTGGAATGCAAGGGGAACATGATCGCTGACCCGGAAGTGCCCTGTGACACGCAACGTGACCGGAAGCTGGAAATTAAATGACTAGGAGTAACAGCCGGAAACCGGAAGTAAACCGGCGACGAAATTACAACGCGCGCCTTTTTTAATGTATTTAAACGCTAAATTTGTTTGACACTACAGCACTTTGATAAAGACCATAACATCCGAAACGCGTTAGTGCAATACTCTTGGGAGATTCCATTACATGCTATGTTATGCAAATAAAGTTTGTTCCTGTACTTCCTGACTTGGCTTCCATCAATTGATACAAGGGGATTCTGTCAGTGATCAACTTCACCTGCTTTTCCAGCATTGCGGTCTCCAGAAAAATTTCAAAAAGGCGCTTATAGTCTGAGCCACTATTTACGGCTCAGCACCACGTGAGTGGGCAATTTTATATTTATCTTATTTCATTTATTTTATACAGGCTATACTATGTCCTTTATTTTATATTTTTAGGACATTCAGGATATATGGTAACATTGCCTGTTTAATACATTGTATCTGTTTTATATCTGGTGTATACAATTTGCTCTCACTATACTATTCACAATATTGCATTATACACTTTCTGTGTGATTTGGAGTGACTCACACTTGGTGATCTGAGCACTTTTTTATCATTATTCTTCCTTTTTATTATTGTGTTTTATAAATATGTATAGCTGTGCTTGTGTATATATGACTACAAAACTGTATATCAGGGAGACAGAGAAAGCGGGAGCAGTCAAAGTGAAGATGTTTAGGACAATAATGGCATGAACCCGGGTAGATACTGTAAGAGAGGAGAGAATGGTTTATTGTCCAGGTATAGTGAGAAAATTTCTATAAAACGTAACTTTTAATGGAAAATAATAAAAGGGATATGTAGAAATGTCCCCAAGAGGAATCATAAATCAACTGCAAGTTGAATGATCATTGTATATGGATGCTAATTGCTAATATGGCATCCATAGATAGTGGAAAACAAAATAGGTGACCAACCAAAGGTTGAGTCTCATGACACAAAAAATAAATAAATAAATATATATATATATATATATATATATATATAATTTGTATACAAATGTATTTGTATACAAATGTATATAAAAGAAAAAGAAAAGGTATATTACAACTATATACAGATAATTCTAGAGTTTCCCCTGAGTTTCTGCATGCGATTGTTGGATGTAGAGCTGAGGAGCAGTCTTGTATTATATCAATTTGTAACCACTGACCATGAAATGGTTACATTGTGTACAGGTGCACTTTAACTATGATTGTCAGGGGGAACCCTCGACTAAGCAGTGCTCAGTACCAAAATATAATATGTTAAAGTCACACAAAACAATGGGAAAATAATGCAGTAAAAAGAATTGAAACTAAAGCAAGGCCTTAGATGTCATACATAAACAACATGATTCTAAAATTGCAAAAGAAATGGGTTTATCAACACAAGACATAGCTCATGTTCATACCCTAACAGATTTACTCACAGAACAAGATCCCTTTCAACCCTTGACAAAATTGAAACCAGAGAGCTGGTATACACCTAACCTCATTGATGTCACACATATGGATCTATTTGTTCAGCTAACCACTGAGGACCTTGAAAATAGTATAACCAACTCACCCTCTCCCCGTAATCGCACATGGAATGAACTCAAGGCATTACAAGAACTAAGAGAAGCCGATAATACGATCATTAAGCCAGCAGACATTGTATTGTTAAAATATGACAAATATGTTAAATTGTGTATGGATCATCTTAAGGATGACCAGACTTATCGATTGCTCTCTTCTACCCCACCATGATGTCCCTATCTAAACTCAAAACCCTTGTTTCCAACTCCTATTATAACAAACTTATCTGTTCTCAAGAATTTAATTACCTATTGCCAAACTACAACCCGACTATTGCTACATTCTACTGCCTGCCTAAGATCCACAAGAACATCCTGAACCCTCCAGGCAGTCCAATAGTCTCTGGCAATAGTTGGCTTACCGAACAAGCCAATAAATTTGTGGACAATATTTTACACCCTCTAGTTAAGTCGCTACCTTCTATATCCCAGACATAAATTACACACTAGCACTTAAGAATCTTGACGTCTCTCCATGCACATTACTAGCTAGTCTGGCCGTGGTATCCTTATACAGCAATATACAACATGACAAAGGCATAATAGCGTGTAAACACTTTTTGGACCACACAGCATATGACCAAGCACAGAAGGATTTCATTTTGGAATTTCTTAAGTTTGTCCTAACTCACAATTATTTAATCTTCAACGGCAAATTCTATCTTCATGTAACCAGCACTGCTATGGGCACGGCTTGTGCCCTTAGCTTGCAAACCTTTTTCTGCGGTGGTGGGAGCAGTGTGTCATCACCCTACCGCTACATGTCATATACCAACAATATACCCTTCAGTGGTACAGGTATATAGATGACATACTGCTCCTATGAACAGGCTCTATATCCATAATTGAACAATATGTGGCGGCTCTTAACCACAATGACCTTAAACTCACAATTACCTATGTGATCCACGAAAGTGAAACGATCTTTTTAGATCTCAAAATTACTCTGTAATTGGATGGCACTCTCCAAACCCAATAATACCGAAAAGCCGCATCCACTAATAGTTTTCTTCATTGGGAGAGCCATCATCCTTGCAGGCTGAAATCCTCTATTCCATACGGCCAATACCTGTGGGCTCGCAGGAATTGTTCCGAGGATACTGATTTTCTCAAAGAATGCAAAGAACTGGGATCAAGTTTTCACTCTCTTGGCTATCCCAATAGGATATTTAAAAGAGCATACCATCAAGTATGCCAAACTGATAGAGCATCCAGTCTTAGGACCACTAGACCTCTTTCGGACAATAAAACCCTTAGATGTGTTGTTACATTTGACGGTGGCTGGTGTACAATGTCTGAGACCTTCAAGAAAAACTGGCCCATCTTATTACATAATCAAGAATTGCAAGGGTCATTATCTCCATACCCAGCTATAACAGCCTGTCGATCCAAGAACCTGCACATCCTGTTTGTACATAGTCACTTGGAAAAGAAGCCCCCAGACCCACACTGGTTATCCTCAACCAATGGCACCTTCCGGTGTGAGCACTGTAAGGCATGCAAGTACATATCTCCTTCCAAATTCACCAAATCTAATCAAACCGACATCATTGTAAAAAATAATGCATTTATTATTTGCAGCACAACTAAGGTAATTTACCTCATCTCCTGTTCATGTGGTAAACAATTCATAGGCAAAACCTATCAACAATTTAGATGCCATATACTCCAACACATAGGTTCCATTTCTAATCTGGCAAATCCCACACCCATTGCCAAACACCTTATCAACTTCCATAATGCTGACCCAGAGCACTTGAAATTCCGAGATATAGAAAGACTGATTTTGAATTCACGTAAAGGTAACTTTAATCTAAAGTTACTCCAGAAAGAGTCCAGATGTATTTATACATTTAAAACAATGGTACCCAATGGGCTAAATGAAGAAGTTAACTTCACCCCATACATTCATCGGTAATCTAACTCAGTCTTATGTATTACCCTCCTTTCTGTATTATGTCTGTCTTCCGTAATATAGTATAATAATAAATCCACTTTGATAATGTACATTACATCCAACCTACAAAAATACTTGAAAAGAGAGCGCAATTAGAAAATAAAAGACCTATATAAAAAGTCAATGTATAGTGTGGATAATACAGAAAATATGGTACCTTCTGGTACTCAGACAATAATAGCTGCTAAAACAAAAATAATTTTCCCAAATTCCAAAGAACAAATTTGCATATAAATTTCAGCGCTAAGTAGATGTTCCCCTTTAAAATTAAAAAGGGTGCATTTGTATGCAGAAATAAAAAGTCATATAAAAAAGGCAAAAGAAAGTGTCCAAAAGTTCTGTCTATAGCAAAGTCCTGAACAAAGAGTCCAAATATCGTGGTGGTTTGCAGGGGCTCAGTAATAAGTAGAAATACCTTACAAAAAAGGAAACAGGAAAAGATACATAGCGTGATACTGTATCAAAATTGATACAGTATCACGCTATGTATCTTTTCCTGTTTCCTTTTTTCTAAGGTATTTCTACTTATTACTGAGCCCCTGCAAACCACCACGATATTTGGACTCTTTGTTCAGGACTTTGCTATAGACAGAACTTTTGGACACTTTCTTTTTCCTTTTTTTATATGACTTTTTTATTTCTGCATACAAATGCACCCTTTTTAATTTTTAAGGGAGACATCTACTTAGCGCTGAAATTTATATGCAAATTACATCCAACCTATTTAACCTTTCTTAATCTCAAACTATAGATTATTATCATCTTTACATTTTTTATATACATTTTAACACTTTTTGGTAATTCTTCACCATTTCTACAGACACATTTACACATTTTAGTGTTCTGTGTCTCTATTCTTGACTCTTTCAGGATCATCACAAGTACAGGCAGGGGCGTACCTAGAGCATTTGGCACCCGGGGCGGACCCTGAGTGTGGCACCCCCTTGCCCCCCCCCCCCCATAATAAAAATGTAAGAAAACACCCACATTTTTTTCAATGTTTTCAATAATATTTATTGCACAAATTTGTAAACTGCTTGTAACATTTGTAAAATGCGCCAGTTTTGTAGAAGGGGGAAGACCAGTGCTTTTGTAGAAAGGGGCTGGTGAGAACTGCCCTGCTCCTTTCTACAAAGCCCCTTGTCTCGCCCTTCATATAAAAACCCTGCACCCCGATCACATACATTTCATTCACTCCCTACACATAAAAATCCTGCACACCCCTTAATAAAAAACCCTGCACACCCCCTTAACCCCTTAAGACCGCAGGACGTACCATGCCGTCCTTATTTGGGCGGCTCTAAACGCCGCAGGACGGCATGGTACGTCCTGGGCGGTCTTACCCCCCACGTGGCCGGCGGAACATGGCCGCTGCAGATCGCGGTCGGGGGGCATGCCTGGCCCCCCAGGCAGCCCCCCTGTGCCTGGGGACCGCGGTCTGCAGCTTCCGATCGCAGTGACAGGCTGTCACTGCGATCGGTATTTACCATGTGTCAGCCGATTTTAAAATCGGCTGACACATGGAGCCGGCGGAATTCTCTGCAGCAGATCGCGGTCGGGGGACATGCCTGGCCCCCCAGGCAGTCCCCCTGCGGTCAGTGACCGCGATCTGCAGAGTATGATCGCAGGGAGAGGCTGTCTCTGCGATCTGAATGCAGAGACAGCCTCTCCCTGCGATCTGATCGCAGTGACAGCCTGTCACTGCGATCAGAGTTACTATGTGTCAGCCTATTGGCTGACCCATAGTAACTGCAGGCAGGATCCCCCTGCAGATCGCGGTGGGGGGCATGCCTGGCCACCCAGGCACTCCCCCTGTGGCCAATTACCGCAATCTGCAGGACGTGATCACAGTGACAGCCTGTCACTGTGATCACTGATCCTGTGTGTCAGCCAGTGATGTAAAATCACTGGCTGACACTGTCTCTGCCCCTCTCCTCCCCTATTAACCCCTTAATGTAAAAAAAAATAAAAATTAAAGTTAAAAATAAAATACACTTACATCATTTATATATATATTATATATATGATCTATATATAATATATATATATACGCACACATTTACACATACACTAAGTGTATTTTAATATTTATATATATAATTATATATATATATATATTAATATCATACACGTAGAAGGATATTGATTAAATATATACATAATTATAATTTTATATATATATATATATATATATATAATAAAAAAATATGTAAATACGTAAAAAAAATTAAAATAAAAAAATAAATAATTAAAAATATATATGTGTGTAATTTCATTCTAACTGTATTTTGATAATATATATATCTATATATATATATATATATATATATAGATATAGATATCAAAATACACGTAGAATGAAATAATATATATATGTATATACCCAAGTATATACGTATACATCACTATATGTATACCTATATATAAATAAAAATAATAGTAAAAAAATTATATACATATATATACATATATATATATATACACACACGTGTATATATAATAATTTTACATATATATTTATGTAATAATTTTACATAATTAGGTATCCTAATTAATTACAATTAGCGGGACCTGCCTAACAACCCAGGCCGAAAGTATAGGGAATTTAATTTGCTAGCACTATATTTAACCCTATAACTTTCCAAGACACTATAAAACCTGTACATGGGGGGTACTGTTTTACTCGGGAGACATCGCTGAATACAAATATTTGTGTTTCAAAACCGTAAAATTTATTACAACAATGATATCGTCAGGGAAAGTGAAATTTATTGCCTTTTTCGCACACAAACGGCACTTACACTGACGATATTTTTGCTGTCATACTTTTTACTGTTTTGAAACACAAATATTTGTGTTCAGCAAAGTCTCCTGAGTATAACAGTACCCCTCATGTACAGGTTTTATGGTGTTTTCAAAAGTTACAGAGTCAAATATAAGGCTTGCGTTTCAGTTTTTTCACAATGAAATTCGCCAGATTGGTTACGTTGGCTTTGAGACCGTATAGTAGCCCAGAAATAAGAATTACCTCCATAATGGCATACCATTTGCAAAAGTAGACAACCCAAGGTATTGCAAATGGGGTATGTTCAGTCTTTTTTAGTAGCCACTTAGTCACAAACACTGGCCAAAATTGGCTTTCAAATTAGTTTTTTGCATTTTTCACACACAAACAAATATTAACGTTAACTTTGGCTAGTGTTTGTGACCAAGTGGCTACTAAAAAAGACTGGACATACCCCATTTGCAATACCTTGGGTTGTCTACTTTTGCAAATGGTATGCCATCATGGGGGTAATTTTCATTCCTGGGCTACCATACAGTCTCAAAGGCAACATAACCAAACTGGCAAATTTCAATGTGAAAAAACTGAAAAGTGTAACATGCTATATTTGACCCTGTAACTTCCCAAAACACCATAAAAACTGTACATAGGGGGTACTGTTTTACACGTGAGACATCGCTGAATACAAATATGTGTATTTTATTGCAGTAAAAGCAAACAGTATTATGACATTCACAGTTAGAATGTCACATAGAACTAAGAAAATTTAAAAAAATCATATTTTCTCTCATTTTTTTATATTTTATTCATATTACGTTATGTTCCATACCTAAATATTTGATGTTAAATGAAAGCCCTGTTTCCCCTGAACAAAATGATATATAATAAGTGTGGGTGCATTTAATATGAAAGAGGTAAATTATTGTTGAACAGACATATAGTCAAAATCTGTGGTTTGTTTACATTTTTTTTGGTTCACAACTTGTACATTTGGCTGCGGTCTTAAGGGGTTAATAAAAAACAAAAACGTGCACAACCCCTCTTAATAACAAAAAAACTGCACACCCCCCTTATAAAAACCCTGCACACCCCCCTTATAAAAACCCTGCACACCCCCTTAACAAAAAAACAAAAATCTGCAGTGCACATCCTCCCTTAATAAATAGAATACTGCAACCCCCTTAATCAAAAAAACCCTGCACCCCCATTATTTAAACCTCCCCCTTTAATTCTTTAATCCACAGCCCCCTTTAATTAATCCACACCCCCCTTAATTAATACACCCCCCTTAATTAATCCACAACCCCCTTAATTAATACACCCCCATTAATTAATCCACAACCCCCTTAATTAATACACCCCCATTAATTAATCCACACACCCCTTAATACACCCCCCTTAATTAATACACCCCCCTTAATAAATCCTCACTGCCCCTTAATTAATACACCCCCTTTAATTAATCCACACCCCCCTTAATTAATACAGCCCCCTTAATTAATCCACACCCCCCTTAATTAATACACCCCCTTAATTAATACTCACTCCCCCCTTAATTAATACACCCCTTAATTAATCCACACCCCCCTTAATTAATACACCCCCTTAATTAATCCTCACTCCCCCCTTAATTAATACAGCCCCTTAATTAATCCACACACCCTTAAAACACCCCCTTAATTAATCCTCACTGCCTTAAATACACCCCCCTTAATTAATATTCACTCCCCCTTAATTAATACAGCCCCCTTAATTAATCCACACCCCCCTTAATTAATACACCCCCTTAATAAATCCTCACTCCCCCCTTAATTAATACACCCTCCTTAATTAATCCACACCCCCCTTAATTATCACAACCCCCTTAATTAATCCACCACCCTTAAAACACCCCCTTAATTAATCTTCACCCCCTTAATTAATACACCCCCATAATTAATCCTCACTCCCCCTTAATTAATACAGCCCCCTTAATTAATCCACACCCCCCTTAATTAATACACCCCCTTAATTAATCCTCACTCCCCCCTTAATTAATACACCCCCCTTAATTAATCCACACCCCCCTTAATTAATACACCCCCCTTAATTAATCCACACACCCCTTAATTAATACACCCCCTTAATTAATCCTCACTCCCCCCTTAATTAATACACCCCCCTTAATTAATCCACACCCCCCTTAATTAATACACCCCCTTAATTAATCCACACACCCCTTAATTAATACACCCCCTTAATTAATCCTCACTCCCCCCTTAATACAGCCCTCTTAATTAATCCACACCCCCTTAAAACACCCCTTTAATTAATCCTCACTGCCTTAATTAATACACCCCCCTTAATTAATCCTCACTCCCCCTTAATTAATACAGCCCCCTTAATTAATCCACACCCCCCTTAATTAATACACCCCCTTAATTAATCCTCACTCCCCTCTTAATTAATACACCCCCCCTTAATTAATCCACACCCCCCTTAATTAATACACCCCCTTAATTAATCCACACCACCCTTAATTAATACACCCCCTTAATTAATCCTCACTCCCCCCTTAATTAATACAGCCCCCTTAATTAATCCACACCCCCCTTAAAACACCCCCTTAATTAATCCTAACTGCCTTAATTAATACACCCCCCTTAATTAATACACCCCCCTTAATTAATCCTCACTCCCCCTTAATTAATACAGCCCCCTTAATTAATCCACACCGCCCTTAATTAATCCACCCCCTTAATTAATCCTCACTCCCCCCTTAATTAATACACCCCCCTTAATTAATCCACACCCCCTTTAATTTATACACCCCTTTAATTAATCCACACCCCCTTAATTAATACACCCCCTTAATTAATACACCCCCTTAATTAATACACCCCCCCTTAATTAATCCTCACTCCCCCCTTAATTAATACAGCCCCCTTAATTAATACAGCCCCCTTAATTAATCCTCACTCCCCCCTTAATTAATACAGCCCCCTTAATTAATACACCCCCCCTTAATTAATCCTCACTCCCCCCTTAATTAATACAGCCCCCTTAATTAATACAGCCCCCTTAATTAATACAGCCCCCTTAATTAATCCTCACTCCCCCCTTAATTAATACACCCCCCTTAATTAATCCTCACTCCCCCCTTAATTAATACAGCCCCCTTAATTAACCCACACCCCCTTAATTAATACACCCCCTTAATTAATCCATACCCCTCATAATACCCCCTTAATTAATCCTCACTCCCCCTTAATTAATACAGCCCCCTTAATTAATTCACACCCCCCTTAATACACCCCCTTAATTAATCCTCACTCCTTTAATTAAACCTCCCTCCCCTTTAATTCTTTAATGGCCATTATCCACCCCCCCTTTAATTAATTTAGCCCCATCACATAAAATGACTACTTACATTTTGATGATGCCTTGACCGACTGGGTGCCTCACCGCCCGGATATTGGATCCTTCCGCTGGATAGTTCCGTGAAGGCGGGCTGACGGCGCTGCGCACGACGTCATCACGTTGCGCGACGCGGCGGCCCACAACACTCCTCCCCCTTCTCATCCTGGAAGTAAGTCCTGCCGGGCCGCAAAGGTGCTGCGGCTGTGCGCAGCCGCCGCAGCGTAATGATGGGGGGTGACACATGACACTGGACGTCATGGCACCCCCCTAGTCAGTGGCACCCGGGGCGGGCCGCCCCCCCCGCCCCCCCCTTAGTACGCCACTGAGTACAGGTGCCATACTTTTTGGTATACAAGCAGGCATTACATATACTTTTACTCTTATTTCTTAATTTTCTTATGTGAATTACATTGTCCAAATATATAATTGACACAATTTTCCTAACAGATATTATTTAATTATATTATCATTCACTGATAAAGCAGTATCAATCAATGATATCCAATGACTCCTAGCAGCATTATTGGCTGACTTCTCTGTCAATCATTACCTCCTCTGCTGGGATTGGATAACTATTCACCAATCACATGTGACAGCCAGCTATTTAAATCCTCTGTTTTCAGAGGATCATTTCCCTCTAAACAGCCGCCTTACTGTTACCCATGCTCACTTTGCGTGTAGATTTAGACCTAGATACATGTTCTTCCAGACTATCTAAGCTATATAAGCTGGAATTGATTTAAACCACCGCACACATTTTCTCACTGTACCCGGGTAATCTGATACTGATTCCTGAACTACTCTGCAGTGATAGTTAGATACTGCTTACAGTTAAGCTCAGATGCCCTTGAAGGCGCAGACTAGGGCATATCAGAGTTATTCACTGATTTCTTTTACCTTTATCCCTATGTCTTGTACCAGGAACTGCTCTGTAGTGACAGTTAGTACTGGATTGCAGCCAAGCACAGGTGCCCTCGAAGGCACAGACCAGGATAGAAGAAGAGGAGGTTTAGTCGAGGGCTCCCCCTCACAATCATAGTTAAAGTACACTTGTACACCAAGTGGTCAGTGGTCACAAATTGATATATTACAAGACTGCTCCTCATCTCTACATCCAACAATCTCACGCAGAAACTCAGGGGAAACTCTAGCATTCTCTGTATATAGTTGTAATATACCTTTTCTTTTTCTTTTATATACATTTGTATACTAATTATAAATAAATATATATATATATATATATATATATATATATATATATATATATATATATATATATATATATATATATATATATATATATATTATTTTGTGTAGTCAGACTCAACCTTTGGTTGATCACCTATCTATGGATGCCATATTAGCAATTAGCATCTGTATACAATGATCATTCAACTCTGATTCCTCTAGGGGACATTTCTACATATCCCTTTTATTATTTTCCATTAAAATGTATGTTTTATACCAATATTCTTACTATACTTGTACAATAAACCATTCTGTATATCAGGGAGAGTGCAAGCATCTGAACAGTCCCATTTTCACTGGGTCAATCCTGATGTCAGGGTCCTGTATTGCTGTCCCAATTTTGCTTGCTTGCTGGCATCCTGCATCTGGACAGCACATCACTAGTGCAGCATAAGACACTGGCCCACTGTGAACATGCACTAGGACCATATATGGAATGCTTCACTGTTTGCAAATCTTGTAGGTCAGTCAGACTGGCATGCTGGATGCAAGGCTGACGTGCCCCTTCAGTGGGCAGCCCTGCCCTTTTTCTGGGTGCACCTACTCATTATGGGCATTGCCAGTGAAGTGAGTCACCCCCACCAGTTCTGAACTCATACCACCCAATGTTGGATGGTATGAGAGCATATTAATGTGTGCACCCAGAAAAAGGGCAGGCTTGGGAGTGTGTATGTGTATGGTTCGCAAAAAAATAAAAAAGTATTTCAGTTTTTGACATGAGAGGGTACCCACATGTGCATTCTGTACCATAAGGCTTAATGTATTTGCATTGCATACTGTGGAGGTTCAATGAAATCCAAACATACAATGTAAATCAAAATATAAAAACTGCTGAGATTTAAAATGGAAAAAAATATAGCACAACTTTTGTGTTCTCCAAGAGGTGTGCAAAACATGTGCCAGACTTGTATATGGAGTTACTCTTTAATCAAATGATTGTTTGTGGCAATCCTGCATGGTTTTCAAAGGGTTAAAAGCTGAACATGTATGCTGTTTTCTGGATTAATTAGATCCCAGACCTTCCCAACGTAATTTTCTTTCCAAGAATCACATTTAATTGTCTGAATACTTAGATCTCTGTTCGAGGCCACACTTGGCTACTAATCAATGATTATTTTGTTTGGATGGCTGTGCAGATAGTTTGTCATTCTTTTGGCTCCCTGTCTCCAATTATTAAATGTTGCTAATTGCATACATATGAGCAGAACATTGAAAATATTTGGCAGACCTCACAGGGGACATTCTTTTAATCATTTTCATATCTCTAATCAGCAGTTCAATGTATGATTAGTGATCTGGGACATCTTGGTTGCAAAATTTAACCAAACAGAAATTATTTCCAATTAATTCCTAACAAGAACAGAATATATGTCTGACCTTTAACCAATCTTGTCATTAACATCAAAGAACACTTGTAGTCCAATGAATTAAAACAATCAGTAAAGTCCCAAGGATATAGATGTTCATCACTCAGCTGAAATATTAGTTACCAAGGTCTGTATCCTGCTCCGAACTGTTAATGACATTAATCAGAAGCATTAATGTGCAGCTGCCACATCATAGTAACTACAAAGGAACTAAAGAAACATTCTAATAAAAAAGTAAACATTGGGAGCCATCATTTGGATGCTCTGTGTTTCATCCAGGACTGTGGCCTTGACACTTATCAGGCCCTGATCTCCTTCCTTCTGCATGGTGTATAGTCTCTGGGTGCTGGATTTTGGGTTTACTCTTCCATTCATAGTGAGTAGTTTCTGGGTCTTGACATCCATGGTGACTAGCTCTTCTCTTGGCCAAGTTATACCTGATAACTTATAGGGCATATGTGTTGATGGCCTAGATCTTGTTCGTGCCATTAAGCTGGGACTTCAGGACATGTCTGACTCTTTGGAGGTACTTGGATGTTGCTATCCTCCTTGATTATTTCTCATGGTTGCCATGTGGTACCCCCAGGTACTTGTCGATGTTCTCTATATCTGATATTCCTCCTGTCCTGATCATCTTCCCTTTTTTGATATCATATGCCCCACCTTGGAAGGTTTTTTTGGGTAATGAGGGCATTTATTCTCTCTTCTTCTCTTGTATATCTGGTTAGTCTGATTACCAATGCTTGTTTCCAGTGTGCCTCTTTTATGGCTATACACTTATATTTTCCCAGTAGCCAGGATCTACCCTTGACCTTTCCACCTCTTTTTATTTATTTATTTTCTATTTTTTCTATTTTGAGGAAAAAAAATTTTTTTAAAGCTTATCCAAAAATATTAAATTGAGGCCCTTGTTAGGTATGTAATTAACTTTCTCACTACTTAGATCTACCCAATTTGTGATGTTTCCTTCTAGGAAGCTCTACACAATATGTGATGGTAACATCTTACTGATGTGAAAGACATTTCCTTTTTGTTATGTTTAGTTGTTTTTACTGTTTAGTTTGCAGAAGACAGGCTGCTAAGTGAATATTTGTTTTATGTTGTTTATAGGATTGTCTTTTTTCTAATTCACACACACACTTCTTATTTTCTTTTTATATTTTGAATTTCCTTACTTATTTGTTGACGTATTTACTTAATAGAGTCATCTCTCTATTTTAGGGGTTTGCAATTCTTATCAAAGTATTTCCACAAGTAGGCAGACAGAGATACACACAAGTATACCATTTCTATTTTCAATTTCCTTTCCTCTGTAAACGATAATGACTTTAGTCAGTGAAAGGTTCTTGTTGCAATTAAGTCATTCTGAAGTGGATATATCTCATATTGCTATAAAGGATCGTGTGGGAGAAAGAGACAGATTCTAATTTATCACAACCTTTTCTTCATTAGTAGAAAGACAGTTCTGAACTATTCTACTGTAGTTCTAGAATTCTAAGGGAGACGTGAAATTATCTGATCATGTAAGTGAATGATTTATTGCCCCTTTATGGCCTAAACAAAGGACTTGCCCTGTACCATTCATCTCTTCAAATAGTCCGTAATTGATGTGAAAATTAAAACCATATTTACAAACGGTTTGAGAATTTAGACCTGCTTGCACAAAGTATAGAAATAATACAGTTAATAATGTGATCTATAACGTATTTAGAAGAGCACAAAAAGTTGTCGATATGTTGTATTTAATAGTGTTTAAAAGTTTCTGGGTGTCCACGTTTATTTAGGAAGCACAAATCACATTATTTATACATTTTACTCATAGTATCCATATTAGATCTTGATTTAATTATTTTGGATAAGCCTTTTAAATTATCATAAAATGATCACACTCTGTCAGAAAAACTTTTCATATGATTTATCGACAAAAAGTCCCATATACTATATATATTATAGATAAATCATTTAATACGTTTTTCTAACAGATGATGGTCATTATGAGCATTTGAAAACTTAATCCAACAATATTAGTGTATTTTATTTCACCATTATATATATGATTATACAGTTTATAAGGTTGAAAAAAACTCAAGAAACCAGGTAGCGATGGCTGCAGAGTTGTTACACTTATTGCAAAAAATTTTTGATATATTTCAGAAAGAAAATTAGATTGACTTCTACATTTTTATGGACTTACTCGTATGTTTCTTATACGCATTTCCAGTCATGTACATGATATTAATACTGTAAGTAACATCTGTATAGAGTGATTTAAAGAAACGGAATCAGTACATAGTGCAGCCATAAGGGAATTGAAAAGAAACAAATACTTTTACCAGAAGATAAATAAACTTTGACAATAAAGAGACTCATGACAGTCGAAATATCTGGGTATACATAGCTCTAGCTCGTTGGAAAGTTTACACAATATGTGATAGTCAGGTCTTACTAATCCAAAATGCTTTTTTTTGTAGTAAGGTCAGGCTAACAGATCATGTGGTTTCGGTCATGCAATGACTAATAATGATCAAGACATCCATGAACTGGTTATTCAGTGGAAACCAGTGCTGATAGAAAATATAAAGAAAAAATAGTAAAATTGGCTAACTCTCACTAGCATTCAAGCTGACACGTTCTGTAACAGGTAAAGTTTTTACAGACATAGTTAAAGAGACAATGTAGGCACCCAGACCACTTCAGCCCGTTGAAGTGGTCTGGGTGCCAACTCCAATCACCCTTAATATAAACAGCAATAATTACCTTGCAGGGTTAAGTCCTCCTCTAGTGGCTGTCTGAGACATATAAGTCTCAATGTCTGCAGAGTACAGGAAGCACTTGGGGAAATGATACAATGGACATGACTAGAGACAATATTGAGCCCTTATGTACCCCACGATGGTAGTGTCTGATTCTAAATGAAGGGCCCCATTACAAACTGCTACATTAATATCCTGTACACAAAATATGATTTTGTAGCGCAATGCTGCCAACACTTTCCTAATATTCAGATGACTTAGTCAACTTCTACGATCTATGTTACCGATAGCAGCTGACAGACATTGCAAGGGTCAATTATAAGGTCCCTTCTTATATCTATAATGTGAAATTAATAAAACATTTGGTTAAAGACCATTAATTTACTATTTAGTTATTCATTTCTTAAAGTATTGATAGTTTATGGTTCACAATTTTGTCTGTAAATGTTATCTACTGCGTCTGTATGTCACTATACATTTTTAATGCAATGCAACAAAAAAAGGGTTATATCTATTTATTAATTAAACATTGTAAAATTTATTTTTGTGTTTGTCTGTGAATAAGGGCATTACAGGCCAAAATGCGTAAGGTGATTTTATTTTTTTATTTTTTTACAGTATAGCTTGTTTTTTTGTTTTTTTTAGTAAAAGCACTATTAGCATGATTGTCTTTTTACTCTTCAGTTTATGCATTTTTGCCTGTTTATGATTTGGGCTTATATACAAATTTGCATGGAAGAAGGAGACTTAACTATAGCTATTTTCCTTGATTTTGCCAAGGTCTTTGACACAGTAGACCATGACATTCTTTTGCAAAAACTTAAACTCAGGTATTGGTGGTCATCCACTAACCTGGTTTTGATCATATGTATCGGACTGATCACAATATGTGACTCTTTCTGATAGCAGATAGGAAAATGGGTTGGCCCATACGATAATTATAATGTAACTGGACAGAGAGGGGGTAACCCTCAAAAGTTTGAACAAGAACAAAGAGAGAGAACACTGTCCTAAAGAATGAAAACACAATAGTGAATATTGGTATCACAAGGGACGTTCCCAACGTCAAGTGTCACAATTATTCAAAATAATGTGCTCTAGAATATAAAACGTTTAAAAATCAATATTTTAATGAGTAACAGAAAAACGTTCCTAAGGTAAACTGTCCCCAGTGTATTTAATCCAGTGTATCGTGGCTAACTAGTAGCTGGTAGCCAGAGTAGTTGATATAACACCTATGGAGGCGTGTACCTAGGGGGTGAGGTGGGAAACAGGAAAACAAATGGGGGAGGGTTGGGAGGACAAAAAGACACAAAGTGTAGCAGAAGATGTGTTGCCACGATAAGTGTGATCCACTACACCAATACTCCCATAATAGTTAAATCTCTCACTAAAATAGTAAGCTTGTAGTGACAACCATTCAAATAATTTGTCGGTTCCAGTACAGGTAGTCTGGATGGACCGGGATGAGGATATACCTCTGAGAATCCCTGTGGTCCAGACCTTATAGCCAAACTATTAGCCAGTGTCAAAGCCTCAGTAGGAAATCACTTAGTGAATCTCTAGCGCTACAGGAAGTGTCCAAGCCTCAGTAGGAAATCACTTAGTGAATCTCTAGCGCTACAGGAAGTTAACCAAGTTATCCTGAGGTGGTCACTGTAATAATGTATCGTTATAGATACTGTGTTACAATGGGGATGATCCGTACAAGTGAGTCTAGCGGTCTCAGCAATTTCACAGGTGCTACGGTAAGCAGTGTAGCCCTTGGCACCACACCAAGATACTTTGGGGGGTCCGTATAGAGGGATAACTATTGCACGGATCATAGAAATCTTATTAATCCTGATAGTTCTCAATGCTACAGAAGTTTTGTTGGCTAGATACGGAGTGTGGTAATATCTAGTCCAGCATAGGGTGATAGCTGAGAGAGCGCCATAGAGATACAAATCAAAGCCTTAGGATTGCTACAAAGTAGGAAAAAATGCCTTCATGGGCATTTAGTCATAGGAAAGAGAGGTTTAGAAAGGGTTTGAAAGAACTTGCTGGTATAAAAAGTAAGTACTGGCAGAGAGTGGCTATAGTACCAGATGGTTGGCACAACAAACGGTATGGAGCTCAATACTGCTCGTCACTTACTACCATCAGGTAAGTATGCTGACGAAAGTGCAGAGAGCTTAGTAAAAGTGTGTATGTATATACAACCCCGGTCGGAATAGCACTCAATACTACTCGTCACTGTACTACCTTCCCGGTACCGCGGTCAGTAATGCGAACAAATTGGTTTGCTCAAAAACCCAGGAGGCAGTCATAGATGAGTATCTTGACGAAAGTACTAAGAGTACTAACTTTGTCGGAATGTCTAGAGACCCGACGCACGTTTCGCCCTGTTTAGGGGCTCGTCAGGGGAAATCTTTCTGATAGCACCTCCCTCCCTTCCCGGTCATGTGTGGTGTTCCCCAAGGCTCCATACTTGGCCCACTACTATTCACATTATTTATAAATGATCTACCTAACTTCTGCAAAGTCTCAACTGTACACATGTATGCAGACGATACTGTAATCTACGCTAGAAAACCAATCAATCACAGCTTGAGGCTGTGCTCCAAAACCAGTTCAAAGAGCTAGAAAAGTGGATTGCAGTTAGCACACTCGTGCTAGACACTGACAGAACTGTCACAATGATCTTTGAAACTGTACCTAAACTACGTAAACTACAAAATCTCAAACTATGTATAAGAGCAAATTCAAATAGCACACTGACTGCAGTCTGTTCTTCTTCTTCTTCTTCAAATATCTATGTATGTTACTAGACCCCAATCTATCCTTTGGCCTTCACATTGAAAAAAATCTCTTCAAAATCTCATCCAAAATTAGGTGTCCTGTACAGAAACAAATTCTGCCTAAGCCCTACAATAAGGGAACAAATAGTGCAACAAATGTCAATGCTGGTAATTGATTTTGGGGATGTAGTGTATGCTCCCACAAACCCACCTTTATAAACTTTGTACTAGAATGTAATTACTTTACCCACCACTGTGACATGTTAAAAGAGCTAAACTGCCTATCACTGGAATCCAGACGCACCCTTCATCTTTCCAGCCTTGTGTATAAGAGCTTATCTGGGAAGCTCCCACCATACCTGAGTAGAATGCTCTCCCCAACTGTTCCCACCTCCTATAACCTCAGATCCAGTACTAGCACAATATTTAGCATATCGCAATACAAAAATAAAGTGGCTCGATCCTTATTTCCCCACAGAGCACCACAGTCAAATCTTCATTCAATCTAAAATCTTGTAAGAGATCTATGGCAACATACCTCAATACAGAATGCACCTGTCATGGTTGAATATATTTAATACCCATTATCTGTTAAATTTATATATGTGTGTATGTATGTGTATGTATATGTATGTATGTATATATATATATATATATATATATATATATATATATATATATATAGTATTATTTTCTTATTTTTTTGTAATATTGTTCCCTATTGTAACAATGAAATGTTGAAATGTTTTGTGGACCCAGGACATACTTGAAAACGGGAGAAATCTCAATGTATCCTTTCTGGTAAAATACTTTATAAATAAGTAAATAAATAAATATACTGCGAGCCAGGTAGAGTTAGTAAGTAGGGAAGATGTACATTTGCAGAGCTGCATTTTTAATTGCATGTATTTCATAATGTTTTTCTACAAAACTGCACAATTGGAAATGCAAGGTTTCTATAGGATCCCTATGTGTCCCAGTTCGAACTGTACAATGCACTTGTTGTGGTTTTCTTTGCAAGTTGCAATGTAAACTGAGACCATGCAATAAATGTAAATTGTAATACACCCTTTGCCTTAATGGAGGTAGTACTATGTACATTTTGTTTAATTATGCAGCCATTGTCTGATAAAGACAGGGTTGTTTATGTAAGGGAATACTCTGGAACACTTAGAACACCAAAGATACTAGAAAAATATAGTGGAACAAAGCTGGTGTGCAGAAGTGGAGGAAACCCTTTCTGCTTTCTCTTTTCTCTGTCAAGTAGGATTAAATATCACATAAGTTGAGCCTATGTGGAACCAAAGTGCACTTGCCCTGGGACCTTGCAAGCTGGAGGGACCAAGTGGGAGGCTCTAATACTAAGCGTCATCTGATAGGGATCCCTGATGAGGGGTCCAGTACTGCAGGTCGGTAAGCCTTTATCAGTGCACTGGACAAGGCCCCTATTATGTGAGTATTTCCCTTGAGAGGCCATATTCAGCTGAAAAGAAGTAATTACACTTCAGTTTCTCCCAGCAGATAGAAGTCTAAGGTAGCAGGAGGCTGCCTAAATATGCATGTTGTATCGTATTTCTTTATGTGTGCATGTGTATCTGTGTATACATGAATACATATGTGTATGTGTGTGTTTTAGTGTATATAGCTGTGTGTATGTGTATTTTAGAATGTGTATCTGTGTGTTTCAGTGTGTATGTCTATGTGAGGGTGCATGTGTATTTCTCCTCATCATGTATGCCCCAGTGTGTGTATCTTCATCAGGTATGTGTATATGTGAATACACCCCAGCAACATATTATCCAGTCAAAATATTTTAACTTTTTTACACAAGGACATAAGCATACTGTTGAAAGCAAATATAAAAATAAAATAAATTAACATTGATGTGCCTTAACAACTAAAAAATAGAGGCCCACAGGCGTCACAACGTAGGGTGAAGGCAAAAAAATATATTTATTGGATATCAAAAAAGGACAAAAAAAGATACAACGTTTCATGCAGTCATGTAGTCAAGTAGTCATGAAGTCATGTCTCACCCTTCGTTTTCACGCCTGTGGACCTTAGTTGTTCCCGATGGGTTTCGGACCCCCTTTCACAGAGCTCCCAGGTAAACTTACTTGTGTGCAGCACTACTTTGACTTTATGATGTGAATTAACAGATAGTCCAAGTCATGGATGTAGAAAGAAAATAATACAGTCAGATCATAAATACATGTTAGAAGAAAAAAGAGGCAACAAAGAAGATATAACAAAGCAAAAAATACATACAAAACAGAAATTAGATTGGCTAAATCTTGAAAAGTATTGTTTTCCCAAATATGTAGTAGGAAAGAATCACTTATTATAACAGGAAAAAAAAACTTACAGAAAACACCCTTTTTTTCTGACGTGGACCAAAGTGCAAAAACAATTAAAGGGACACTCCAGGCACCCAGACCACTTCTGCTCATTGGAGTGTTCTGGGTGCCAACTCCCACTACCCTTAACCCTGCAAGTGTAATTATTGCAGTTTTTCATAAACTGCAATAATTACCTTGCAGGGTTAACTCCACCTCTAGTGGCTGTCTACTAGACAGCCACTAGAGGTCACTTCCTGGGTTCTAGCACAGGAAACCTGTGCTAGAGCGTCGCTGGACGTCCTCACGCTGTGTGAGGACCTCCAGCGTCGCTCAAAACCCCATAGGAAAGCATTGAAATAAATTTTCAATGCTTTCCTATGGGGAGACGTAATGCGCATGCGCGGCATTTCTGCGCATGCGCATTACGTCTCCTCGGCCGGTGGGCGAGACTGATCTCGCCCACCGGCCGAGGAGACGTAATGCGCATGCGCAGAGGCAGAGACAGTGGAGGCAGAGACAGTGACACGCGGAGGCAGAGACAGTGGAGAGGGACATTTTTTTCATTCACAGGTTTAAACTCTGAAGTTACATCATAAATTGTTTATAATCTAGTATTTTGACAATTGGATATTTTTTTTTTCAATAAAGAAATACATTTGCTCATTATTACATGTATGTCATTTTTACCTGTTAGTGAATCCCTAAAATGTATTTCCTTTCTAAATTACGTTAATTATTTGGTGATAGGATGCATATGGCCTAGAAAAGCTTGCTTTAAAAAATGGGTTATTTATTTAACAAATAAATATGCACTACATAAAAATTCCATGAGTTAAGAATAAACTGTATTTGTTCTTAATAGAGTTGTTAATTATGCTGCTGTTCAACTTCATTATAGAGCACTGTTGGTGAGTTTAGTTTGAGGCATAATTCACAATCTCACTGTTGGAGGTGTGACAAAAACCTTACCACTTATTGATGTCTGGAAGGAAGGCTCATAAAACAATAATACAATCACTGCTTGTTTCAGGTAGGAGAACATTTTTAGTATGCTTCAAATGTATCAATTGATGTGAATCAAAATAGAAAAATAGGGTATTCTTTTTTTTTTGTCATCAGAAATAGCTAATAGGAAATGCCACAATGTAGATGTGTAAGTTGCTTACAGTTCCTCTTCTGACTCATCTGTAGTCTATGAAAAATAAAACATGCACTCTGTATGCTTCTATTTAATCAGAGGTGGTTTATCTGAATTACTGTTTTGTAAGTTAAAGGGACACTATAGTCACCGAGACCACTACAGCTCCCCTTTAATCTGTCTCTCCCCCTGTAAAATCTGGTTTGGAATCGTCACAGTTAAATCTTCTTAATTTCTTCTTGTCTTCAGTTGATTGATATATATATATATATATATATATATATATATATATATATATATACATATACGTCTTTTGTATATATAGTCTTGGGCCAAATGCTCGCCACAATAATATATGTCTATATTATTGAAAAGTACTAATACGCAATCTGACTTACGGTTTCTTCAGGTTTATTCTTAGTTACGGATACATAATAAAACAACAAATGATGTTACAGGATAATGGCCATTCAACAGCAGATGGTAATTGCTGGACTTCTTTACATCCTTATATCTTTACATCGAGAGAGAGCCAGAGAGAGCCGAGAGAGAGAGAGAGAGAGACAAGAGAGCCAAGAGCCAAGAGAGAGAGAGACCTCGTGTCCCTCTGTTACTATATAGAAGTGCCCATACTGACGTCAGAGCATAACTCTTGCCATATAAGGACAAGACCCCCAAATCCACATTCCAGAGCTCTCAGACAAAGAAACCCTTGTGACTTATACCATCTGTTACTTTTGTCAATCCACACATCCATATATAATCAATAGAAACATAGAATATGCAATATTCTACACCCCCGCCTCGATCTCTCTTCGAGAAGTAACCGCTTATGACTCTATGCCTTAGCAGCAACTGTATCTTCTCTGTTATATGCCTTTTTACTCCCCTATCTTTTTCTATCTATGTCTGTTTATTTTCGGGCTCCATTCTGAGGGCCTCACATGATTATCATATCCGTAGACTCATGTTGTTATAGCACCTAATATCAATGTTTTGACCATAAGACATGCATACAAATGTTCTGAGAACAGACCACATTGGATCCTTCTCCTAGTAAAATAATGTCTTTGGAAGAAGCTGCAGTGAACCTTATCCTTATCCTTCCCTTTATCTGTATATTTTTCACATATA
Source organism: Pelobates fuscus (assembly GCF_036172605.1). Lineage (NCBI taxonomy): Eukaryota > Metazoa > Chordata > Amphibia > Anura > Pelobatidae > Pelobates > Pelobates fuscus. The sequence goes on from NC_086320.1 coordinate 26,410,406, forward strand.
TTCTTAATTAAAATATTTTTTTCAATGAACGTTGATCAATATGCAGTATGATTTCGACTACATTGTAACACCATTGTATCACTGAAACTCTGTGAAAATTATATTTCTGTACCACCCTGTCAGCCAAAAATAAAGTATTAAAAAAAAATATTAACTCCAGGTACTTAGTGATAATTCTGTAAGCTGCTCTGACATTGAATTTATAACCTGTATCTTCATCCACTAAGGACCAAACACAAGTTACACCAAGGGCTGATTATGATTTTCTTGTTGAGAGGAAGTCTGCCCGTCTTTATTTAAAAGGTGTTAATTGATCTAGGTCTAGACGTAGATAGATTATACATTAAATACATATTTGTTATTTTCTCTCAGAATACGTAAATTGTAACTGCTCTAAATCCATGCATTAAATTAGCACGATAGTATTGCAATTACATCAGTATTTAATTACGAAGCAACACAGCGAACAATGACTTCTGCAAGAAGAAACGAACTATGACAATGTTATACCTTTTCTCTGCAATATTGGAAAATCAATAATATATTTCTTAGTTCTGCACAGAAACTTTTTCAAAGAGAAACCAATTTTCTTTTCTGTATTCTGACAAGGTGAAGGGAAAGATAGAATTATATTTATTATATGTTTCAAATCTTACTGTTGCCCTTTAATGCTTTTTAGATCTGCAAATAGACATAGTCTTCAACATTTGGCTTTGCTTACAGCAAGTTTCTAAGGTCAATGTAAATCATATAATGCAAAGTCTGCCTTTTAACCAGTTGTGTTCTGAAAGCATTTACAACAATTTGAAAGCAAATCAACACTCAGAGATCAGAGTATTACTTTTAAAATGATTGATTACTAATTGAAATGTAGCATTACGTTACAAGGAGTTTTGGAGCAGATTAAAGTGCAGTCATACTAAAAGAAAATAGCTGCATATTTTGGACTAGGGTTGGATACATGGTCATAATACCGAAGTCAAGTTTGTCTGCTACTCAGATGTAAAGATACATGTGGTCATGAGATTAAGATGCAGGTCCAGACTAACATAAGGGCTCTTGGAATGGCAACTATAGACCATTTTTTCAATTAGGCTGAAAGTTGCCACCACTTAAATCTTTTTCCCATTTATTTCGGCTCATTATGAATGGAATTGACTTTTTTTGTTTCTTATTTGCACCCTAGAGCACTGGATAGTACTCGTACTAAACCATAGAAGGCGACTGTGTTCTGTTTGTACAGCCTCATAGCTAGAAAGGTAACAATGCAACGCACAGGAAGAAGAATTCACATGTCCACCTGGAAAGTGAAATCCATATTAATTACTGTTGCAACTGATATGTAAATTCACTATAAATACAATGAGGTAGAGGCAAGATACACAAATTTCCAAGTAAAAAAAAAAAAAAAAGCTTTCCACAGTGCAGCAATATCTCCACACTGTAGTTCCAACAGTGTATAGTAGCCAACAAGAGAAAAAATAATGGAGTCTTGTGCAACTTGAATTTTAAGTGCACCCCCTGGTGCTACACCTTTAATTCTACGTTGTCCTTCAGAATTAAAGGTGTAGCACCAGGGAGTGCACTAAAAATTCAAGTTGCGCAAAACTCATTTTTTTTTCTCTTGTTGGCTGATATGTAACTTCAACTTCTCCCATTAGACCTGTCAAATGTTTAGCTCCAGACCCATAAACTTCTAAATCCAGTGCTGTTAAGATATCACAACATAGAACTGCACAATGATGAAAAGCCAGTATATTTCAGTGAAGAAAGCTGGACTGGGCACATATAGATGGTGTTAAGGCAGATTTTATTGAAAAACCATACAACATTGCGACTCTCACAGGATCCTTCATCAAGCTAACACAAACAAGAACTAATTTAAGTAGCCAATCAATTAAGGTGCTATGTGCAAAAAACAAGTATGTGTGCAAAAACAATAGTCACATCATTATGAAATCACACAAAGTGAACTACATAAATTACATAGAAAAATATCATATCAAATGTGTACATATAATAGAACATGCAAATATAATATAATGTTCCTTTATTTATTGAAACATATTTAATAAAATAAATATTTCCCATATTGTCACAGTATCAGAAACATAGAAACATAGAATGTGACGGCAGCTTTATAAAGTCTCCTGTGGAAGCCGACACATTGTATGTTTTTTGCACAAAAATCTGCCTTATCACCATCTATATGTGCCCAGTCCAACTTTCTTCATGGTTATTGATGCATTGGGAATGGTCCAGTTGGTCTAAAGTCATTACAGATGGATATATTTAGTGAGTGCTACTCCACTTAATAGTTAGTGAATAGTATTTTTTTAATGAGTCACCCACTTTGACAGTCACACTTTATTCAAATGCTCATGGTTTGGACTATATACAGCTCCCTATGTATCCTTGCATGATAGTGCTACTTTAGAATAGAGATACACTCTCTGCATACTAAAGATATTGGTGAGCTATCTGTATGTCACTGAATGTGCAGTGAGTGTGCAAATCAGGAGGTGTTGTTTACAGGGAGATTAGCAGAGTGTTACAGGAGTCTGTTCAGCCCAGTGGATTTTACCACGCGTTAAAGTGCAAACTAGACATGTGCACCAGTGAAATTTTCGTTTTGTACGAATGATTTCATACTGAATAAAAATTTCATTCCTAAATCCCGAATTTTGTCCACAAACCATTCCTTTTCGCATGCACAAAAAAAAAGAAAAAGCAAAGAGAGAGCCGGCAGTGCTACAGCTCCCTCCTTGTAATAAATAACTATTCATACCCCGACCTGCATTAAAAACTATGGGGGAAACTAAGACCCCCATATTGATAAGTGTGAGGTTAAATCCTCCCGCATGGCCCTTCTCGCTGCATGCTGCGGGTAGGGGCATGTCGCCTAAACAAAATTAAAACTACTAGGGACTGGGCAGCTCAATTTGAAAAGCAACCAATCACAGTGTTATGAGTCAAATTTCACAGCATGGGAAAATTCCAAAGAACTTTCCCACGCCATGTAAAATGACACAGAGCACTCTGATTGGTTGGATTTTAAGCCAACCAATCAGAGTGCTGTGACATGAAAATGTAGAGACTTACCTGCCAGTCTCTTCATTTACCTGTCAGAGCACTCTGATTGGTTGGCTTAAACCAACCAATCGGAGCGCTCTGAGTCTAATTGCAGGGCGTAGGAAGGCTTTATAAGCTTTTCCTCTCCCTGCAGAGCTCATTCTGTGCCATGCCCTCCATGGGTGAAGATGGATTTTTTTTTTTACCGTCTGGATTTTTATTTCGGCATACAGTTGCGACGAGTAGTATGGATTTTTTTTTTGCCCATTTTTGGGGCTGAAGAAAGAAAAGAAAAGAAGAAAGAAGACATCAAATGGCAAGTATGAAATTGTATTACAAGGTTAGTTTATTGCCCCCAAACCCAGTATTATTAGGGTAGGTAGGGTATTTTATTTTTTATTATTTGGGGGGGAGTGACTAGGGGCTTGGGGACCCCTAGTCACATTATTATTTGTGGTCCCCAACTGCCGGTCATGGGTGGGAACCTGGGGGGGAACATTAGGTCCCCTCTATTATTTATTTATTTAGGGTCCGCACCCGCCGCTCATGGGTGGTGACCAGCAGGGATATTAGGCCCCCCATTTAATTTTTTAGGGTCCACACCCACCGCTCATGAGTGGGGACCATGGGGGACATTAGGTCCCCTCGTTTATATTAATAGCCCCCACCCACGGGTCACAGGTGGGGGACCGGGTGGGCACTATTTTCCCCCCAATGTAGCTATTAGTGTTCCCCACCATGGGGAACTAGCGACTGGGTAGCAATAGCTGCCCAGTCACTAGTAGTTTTAAATTTGTTTAGGCAACATGCCCCTACTTGTGGCATGCCGTAAGTAGGAGCATGCGGAAGGATGGTAGCGCTGCCAGCTCCCTCTTGTTTTTATGTTTTTTTTTCCGCATGCGCCGTGTTATATCTCCATACTGTGGGGGTTAATTTCCCTACAGCACAGAGTGGATTAAATGAACAAAATTAAAAAGTAATGCATTCGGCATTTGCCGTTTTGTGTATATTTCGTTAATAGGGCTTTTGTTTACGTTTTAGCAAACGAATACAAAAAAATACTGAATTTTCAGAAGAAATGGTATTCATATGAAAACGAATGCACATGTCTAGTGCAAACTTTGGGTTTGATTTTGAGAAAAATCACCCTCCTATTCATGACTAATTTCAACCAGTAAATTATATTACAGCGTGATGGACACAATGAGCATTCAGATTCCATATTTAGTAGTTGGCTGATAGAATAGTATTAAATCCATACCTTAATGTAACATCAGATATTTAGACAAAGCTGATTAATAGTATGAAGTAGTATAGACATGTCTTTAAAAGTTTTGTTACAGAATGTGACTACTCATTATACCGTCTGAGGAATTAATAAAATCCATGAGAAACAACTACAAACACAAGAAGCCAGTGATATGAATCAGTTAATACAAATCTACAAAAACTGCTAAAATGTATTGTAATATTTTTTACATAGCATTTTGACAGCTGTTCATGTGTTATACATTCATGTTTTGTTCTGGGTTATTGTGGGTAAACTTTAATATGCAACATTTTTTAACTTATTTTTAATGTTACTTAGCAAATTAGGTATAAAAGTGACAGATGTGACAATTCATATAGAGAAAATATATTAAAATAGCTCAACGCTGAAAGTGCTGAATTCTAATGTGCTTAATGTTATTGTTAAGGGTTATTTAGTATAAAAGTCAACTGCATGAAGCATAACACAAAAGAAAGTGTCACAGAGGCTATAAATTCTCTGTAGAATGGCCTTCATTATGTTTAATTCCTTGCAACTTTCACAGTACTGAAAACTGTGCATATATAGAGAAGCATGAGCCTTTTTTAGTTATCTTAAAGTAGCAATAAAGCATTAGGAATACAAGACTGTATCATTATTGCTTTAGTGTCCTTGTCCCTAGTTATAGAGCCCTCACTCACATCCTCTCCCCCTTCCCCCCAATTTATGTCATAAAATTTAACTTTAAAAAAGCTTTTTATTTACTGTTTTCCAGTGCCTTTACTCGCTTGTCTAATTACCTCTCCTCCTCCAGCAATGTCATGGTGGGCATAGCCTTCTCCACTTTAGTCCAATCCAATGCTCTTCATAATGAAGTATTGGGTACTGATACACATGTGCGGCAAGCGATGTGCATGAATCCAAGCTTCCCCATAAGAAAGCATATAACTCTAAATTGTTATCTAAGAACTTTTTAAAGTGACCCATCAATTAAACTGAAATTGTCATAATGGTCAAAAATGCATGATGTGGTTATCAATATTTCATTTTAAAAGAGACACCTCAAGGGCCATAAAACCATATGTTCATTGCATTGGTTATGTTGCAAAGAGGTCTCCTGTCCTTGTCTGCCTGCACATTGTTGCTTATTTCAGCAGCGACTTTCCCCAAAGACATTAGAAGAGGAAGATATCCTGCATCCTCTACCAGTATATAATACCCGGGGTGCATGTGAAAGCAGTGTACACATTCTGTTCAAGTCTCTACCTCTCATTTCTGGTTCTCTTATCAGAGCCTGAGCCAAAACCACCTGAATGCTTATTCAACAGCTTTGAAAAATGAAACACAGGATCATTGACGAAGCTCTAAACAAGGATGTCAATAAACTGATAGCAACCACAGTATGGTAGCTGTTGGATGCTTTAACTTATGTGATGAACAGAACTGCTTCCTGGGTCTACCTTTTAAGGCAGACAGAGGTGTATGCAATAAGATAAGACCATGCAGACCAATATGAGAGACTCCTGATGATGGATTCCTTTCGTGGTCTGGGAAAAAACACATTTTATGTGTAACTAATTTGAAGGTAGTTGTACAACTCTTCCTAAAGAAATATTCCATCAAGCTATTCCTCTGAAAAATCCCAGTGTAAGTACATAACTTTCCCAAGAGATTATAAATATCTCAAACACTATTACATGCAGGCTATAAACATCTCACTAAAAAACTGCAATTATTTAGAGCTACGTCATGTTTGGAGTCTAATTATCAATGACTGACTTTATATAATGAGCTTTTATAGCGTTAGCATCCAATATGCTCTTTGTAAACCAGTTGCGTTGGTGAAAAGCAGCTCTGAAAAGAATATTGCTTTAGAAATACATAAATATATGTAAAAAATCGAATTAATAATACATTAAAGAGAATTAGTATAGTTCATGATAAGCAAATCTGCAGACAGAACAAATACAGCCCAAATAAATACATACATAAATTAAATGTGATGCATTGTTATACTGCACTGATGTAATGTATTTTGGGCAACCAGTAATATGTAAAAAAATAAATACGTTAAACTATTAGTATTATACATGAAACAATCACCATGGAAACCAACAGTATGCCCCTTCTGATTTCTTCACATTTTGCACTTTACTGAAGAATTGCTTTTTTTATACATAACATCCGCTTTTTTGATACTTTTCAATTAACTACCTACCACATTGCATTCCATATTATTCAAATTCAGCACAGAGAAAATAAATCATTGTGGGCAACAATCTGATTGTCATATTCTGGATGGATCTCGCCTATGCGAGCATACTAGGTCTGATCCTTTTTCAATAAGATGCAAATTGTGTATGTCTCAATGTTTACAAAACTTTATCATCTTATCTCACTCTGCTATTTTCAAGGAAGGCTGTTCATATTTAGAGATTACTTTAAGGTAAGCATTAAATTGTCCCTAATATAATAAAACTAAATAACTGAGGCTGTGGTTCTGAGGAATCAGACTGGAACAAAATCAAATATAAAGTAATCAAATTATATCTGGAAACGTCTACATATTAAATCATTTTACTAACTTCAGATTATCATACAAGAATTAAAACACGGTCAAGTTTCATTACTTTTTGTACAGTATAAGATTTATCAAGGGCTTTATAAAACATTCCTGTTATAAAAAAACGTGTTGTGGAAATTTTAACTAACTGTATTTTAATAAAGGTATTTTGGCCACTTTCTTTGTTGTGAGTTAGCCATTTTATCTTTTTTACCATTTTTATTATTTTACTACCTGCCATCTAAATTTTACTTGTTCCAGAGAGATACTACTCCAAAGCATCCTTGGTGGGGATTATACCACTTACGCCCTATCATTGATCTCAAAAACGTAAGTAGGACCATACAGAAATTTTTTAATTGGCTGCTACCTATTTGGGTTTTATTGCACTTAGATTTTCTTTTCTCTTTCATACGGATCCTGCGAACCCCTCGATCCCACTACTCCATAGACGTCTCTACCTCAGATAGAACTGTGATTGTTCTCTCATCCAAAGGTTTTACTGGGCTCTTTTTGGACTGTTCTTTATATATATATATATATATATTTTTTTTTATATATATATATTTTTTTTTATGGATTTTGGGGGTATTTTAGGGCGATATTTATTCTCAAGAGTATTGGAACTACGATATTGGGGGAAAGGGAATCATTGGCAGCTATATATTGGCAGTCCCCCACATGAGATACAACCTGTGATACATTAAATCAATTAAGTCATGTGTTGGCTACTCAAGTTATGGTTTCACCTTATCTCATCCCTACTTTTATATCAAAACCTGGCATGACCGGGAAACCATACATCTCTATCGCCTATATCAAGGCAACACACTCCTTAATTACACCACACTCCAAACTACATACTCTCTACCTCTTGTTTTGCATTGCTCTTTTTTACAACTACATTCCTTTTTGAAGAAGTAGAACAAATATGATATTATATATCATTGTTTATTTCTATATTACTACTTGCTTATATTTCATTTTATATATTATCTCTGAGGCGCCACCGTTTTCTCCTTCCTTATTCCCTTGCCTATTAAGTTGTTTTTTACTATATAGGATGTGAAGGAATAAACCATCACTTAGTTCGGCACATTTTGTTTCCTTTATGTTCGTTTATTTGTTTGAACCCACTTGGTTCTGTTCCCGAATGAGGACCTACCCAGCACCTCATTAGAACATGGAACACTAAGTATCCAGTACAAAAACCAGCATGGAAACAAATAATAGAATGCTCCCCTTGGTGGCCGCCATTTCGTGCAAAAGAACGCACATGGTCGACAGAATGGGTGGTGAACATTTTGTCTCCCGAACGTAGGCAGCGGTACTTGGTTGTCCAGTGCCTAGAACTGATATTGGCTAGGCACTCACACAAACACCGGTGAAGTTAGAACTGCTGCTCGTTCAAGTTTCCGACCACCCATACGAACAGAGTTCGGGAGATATGAACTAGCGACTGGGGGGAGCATTCAACACTTGAAAGCTTTCGTATGTTGTGTGTGGTTTTCGTATAAAATCCCACGAACTGAGATTGACACTTGCCATGATTCCTCTGGAGCTATATTGGGCTTACACCTCGTGGCCAGCCGGTCAAAACTTTCCCTCAATGGCAATTCCAAACTACAGTAGTGATTTTTGGATATGATAGTCACTCAGATCAGGGCTATGTGAGGATGTGACTCTCGAGAATTTTCCATGGATTTTGGGGGTATTTTAGGGCGATATTTATTCTCATGAGTATTGGAACTACGATATTGGGGGAAAGGGAATCATTGGCAGCTATATATTGGCAGTCCCCCACATGAGATACAACCTGTGATACATTAAATCAATTAAGTCATGTGTTGGCTACTCAAGTTATGGTTTCACCTTATCTCATCCCTACTTTTATATCAAAACCTGGCATGACCGGGAAACCATACATCTCTATCGCCTATATCAAGGCAACACACTCCTTAATTACACCACACTCCAAACTACATACTCTCTACCTCTTGTTTTGCATTGCTCTTTTTTACAACTACATTCCTTTTTGAAGAAGTAGAACAAATATGATCTGCTGCATAGTGTATCTACACCTCATCTTGGAGTTTAGGAACAAATGTGTATTAATAATGCCTACTTGTAAGCCGATCTCCATCTGTTATAAACTAAAAGGTCATTTTTACAGATAAATGGATAAACTGAGGTAGTAGCCAGGTTAGATATACAGAAAAGAGACAATCATAGAACAAGCTGGGTAAGTATCTTTACATTGCAGTACCAAGTTTACTTGATTCTGGGAAGGAAGCAGCACAAGTGGTTGTCAGGAAGACTTTGCCAAGAAGTCTTTTCAATCCTGCAATGCAAACATTGCTGCTTCTATAAAATAGCATTTTTTTTACAATGACAGGACCACTACACCCAGACTACTTCATTGAGATAAAATGGTCTTGTTGGATTTTATCGTCGTTTATGTGGATGTATGAAAATGTTTTTATCAATAAAGTTTTATTATTTCTATGAAAGAAGCAATTACCATTGAAACAATAGACTGTCAACAATTTTTTTTTTTTTATAGATATGGCTAGAAATTATTTTTTGCTTCAAATGGAATTACATCACCATGTAAGCTTTCTGAAAGAGAGGCTCTATATAAATACTTTTTGACTACGTGGCTTTTCAAACCAACCAATCACAGTAAAGTGAACCCTCTTCAATCCTCACGAGACATGTAAAAGTCTTTGCTGACTGAAGAGCTCTTCTATTTACTAAATTACTCTAGGATTTGTTAGTTTTGAACTTTTCTATTATTAATTTTTGTGCTTTTTAAAATTGTATTCAATTAATTACATTGGGTTGTGATGCTTTATATTTTACTAGCAGCGTTATTCACTGACATTTATGTAGATACTACTTTGACATGTACCTATAGTATGTTGCAGACCACATGCACCCCTTAATGGCAATGATGTTCCCTGATGGCAATGGCCTCTTTCAGCAGGGTAATGCACCCTGCCACAACAGGAATTGTTTGAGGAACATGACAAAGAGGCCTTGGCCTCAAAATTTCCCAGATTGCAATCTGATTGAGCATCTGTGGGATGTGCTGGAACAACATATCTGATCAATGGAGGACTTTGCCTCTTGCAGGACTTAAATACCTGCTGCTAATGTCTTGGTACCAGATACCATAGGACACGTTCAGCGATCTTTCGGAGTCCTTGTCTCAATGCTGTTGTTTTGGCATCAGTAGGGAAACCTACACAATATTAAGCAGGGGGTTTAATGATGTGGCTTATCAGTGTAAGGACAGAGTAGCTAAACTGAGAGCATAGCTAACTTAGAGAAATTTTGCAGTTCAACAAATCTGATTATAAATGTGAAATATACTTTGAATTCACTTTCGATTTTCACTTTAGGAATAACCTTGGTGCAGCGACCACAGTGCTACTTTTCCTGGTTTTGTTTTGTTTAAATGGCAAGTGATATGTAATTTTTTTTATACAACTTGGAAAAGGTATTTAAGTTGTGATTTAATATATCTTTCTGCTTTCTTTCTGTGGCCTTAATTTTATTGTTTAGTTTACAGCTCACTTCACTAAAACTGTGAATTCTGGCTAATCAACAAGAAAACAGCAAATTTTAATCCATAATGGTTGAAATGGAAAAAGGCCAACTTCTTTATTCCTGCAGCTCCATATTTAGCTCAAACTTTACAATTGCCTTGTCAATTCATTCAATTTTTTTTACTTTTGTGAATGATCCAGGTTCATGAATAAATGCCAAAGTAAAATGTTATATATTATGAATACCTATAGACGGAGTACAGAATAGCTTGCATTTTTTAATTGCATTTATTTTCTAACCATCATATTTTCAGAGTTAATGAAATATGTGTTAATTGTATTTTATTTTGAGAAACAGAATATTTGTTGTGTTAATGGGTTAATTTGTTTTGCCTCCAGCTTATAAAGAAATCCAGCTGTCTGGACACTAACTCACAAAATAATGAATGCAGATATTCAGCATTTTATAGGAATTGGAAGAAACAGTTGAGACGTGGATAAAAATGACAGAATGAAAAGGGATATTTGGCATTGCCAGATAGCTGTAGACTGGAGGCAGAGAAGCGGGTACTAGGAACGTCTAAGGAAAGCTTGGCAAGAAATAATCCATAAATATTGTGCAATAAAGTAACAGCTGCTAGAATTTACAAAACAGCTTATTATATCAGTCAAGAGCTCCTTACTTTCCATGAGAAGTGGAAAACCTTCATGGCTTGAAAACAGATTTAGAATGTGCATCCCAACATATAAAAAAATTTAATCTGTATTTTAATAAACTTACATTGTACACAGAAGAATTTCAATTTTACAGTTTATATTTTTATTGTGTCCTGTTTCCACGGGAATTACAATCACATTTAAAAAAGCTAAATGTGATCCTAAATATTAGATATATTCAAATAGTGTCGAAAATATATACCATAAATAAAAAGATGCAAAAATGCAATTATGAATGTTTAAAAATCGAGCCCAAGTATATTTTTTATTCAGTGTATTATCATGAGATACTAAACTTTATTGGGTAATAAAGGATTTTTGTTATTAAACAGTTAATACACAGACACAGACAGGATTATTCACTAAAGTGAAAATTCAAGGTGAATTAAACCTGAATTTTAAATTTAAGCTGAACTGGAAAAAAAATTCAGCTATGGTTAATATAAAATATATACACAGTCTTTAAAAATATTCTCAATGGGGGGCGGGGCCTGGCCGCAGAAGGGAGCAGACGCATGCCGCTGCTGCTCCCGTAGCTGATCCGGCTTCTTGCCGATTATCGACTAGCGGAGACCGCGAGCTGGCTCAAGTAGGAACCCACTCGACTGCGGAACCCGAGACCTACAAATTGACACCACAAACGTGGATTTTGGCAGAGGGTCAGTGCCCACTAATGTTGCGGCCTACAAGCATGGCGGCGGCGGCGGGGGAGACGGCCGCTTTCCCGCCGTCCACAAGCACGGCAAGTCAGTATATGAGTTCCCGTTCCCCCCCCTATGGACCGGCGGGGGTAATCCCGGTCCCTACCATGATGACACACACTGCCCATCGACCTTCAATTGCCCACTTAAGCCTGGGTTCTGGAGGCTCCAGACCCGGCAACTTGCCTCCCCTCATGATACCGCATGGCGAGTGTCCTAAGCGAGAGACAAAAGAAGATAAATCGAACCTGGCCAAGATGGCAACACAAGAGCAAGTTACTACTAAGCGATTACCCACTCAGCCACCTAAGCACGTAATGGACTTTGTGACCCGGCTAAGCACCTACCTCCGGGCGAAGTTCAAAACTCAGAGGCAAAGCTACAAACTAGCGATGAAGGAAGTAATGGCGTGGATACGCCCGGCCACCCGGCGCCATCTGTTGGTTAACCCACCTTGTAACCCACAAGCAGCCTCCAGAAGGAAGAAACGCCGCTCAGCAAGGTGGGAAACAGAAATGGGGTCCACGCACAGCAACGCCCGCGACCTCAAGCCCCAAGGCAGGACCCGGCGACCCACCCGTCCAATCTCCCACCCAGCAAAGCAATCAACACCAACTCAGCACAGAGGTAACCCTCAAGGCACTGATCAGCCTCACAGACTACATCCCTGGGACGCATGGGACCAGCACTTTGCAGCACCACCGGCAGTCCCGATGGCACTGGCCTCACCTGACCATAAGATGAACTGTCCTCGATGGCTGGTAAGGGGTATTGGCTGAAGAACTCTGACTCCCTCGGCGCCTCCCCTGCTGCCTGGTACATGGACTGATCTGTGACGAACCCTAAGTAAACTTTACCTGTATCGATCCAGCCTGTGGTTTATAATTGTTACCTCATACCATAGATCAGGGGTAGGCAACCTTTTAGCAGCACTGTGCCGATATAGGATTGTGATGTCCCATAGCGTGCCGATCCTATTTTTTTTAAATTGAGGTGTGTATGCTGCTGTATTCTGCTTGTGTTATTTTTACTGTAATTGCTTTGTATCGTTGTATTTGTGCGTATATGAGCTATTATATTGTATATGTGCACAGGGCCGCCATCAGGGGGTGACAACCATGACGGTTGTCACGGGCCCGGCGGCCCTGGGGGGCCCGGACTGCTCTGGCAGTCCTGGGCCCCACTTTCTTTCTCTGCACACATAGATAGCGAATATCGGGGGCCCAGGCAGCACACAGCCTCTTCTCTTCTAATAACTCTCGTGAGACCCGGTTGCCAGGGCAACGCTCCGCGGGTCTCGCGAGAGTTATTGGAAGAGAGGAGAGAAGAGAAGAAGCTGTGTGCTGCCTGGGCCTCCTCTGCGGTAACAGGGAGCCGGGCCCCCCCCACCGGACCACCAGGGTTGGAATCTCCCCCTCTCTGGACCCAGGTAAGCAGGGATGGGGGGAGAAACATTTAATTACATTTTTAAAAAAATTAAAAAATGTATGTGAAAATGCCCCTTCCTCCCCCTCCCCCTCCCCTCCCCACCAGATTGCACATTTACACACACACACTACATACACTGACACAACACACACACACACACACACACACACATACACTGACACACTCTGCATTCACTACACCCTAACACACACTCTGCATTTATTACACACTAACACACACTCTGCATTCACTAAACTATTCACACACTCTGGATTCACTATACTGACACACACTCTGGATTCACTATACTGACACACATTCTGGATTCACTATACTGACACACACTCTGCATTAACTGTACACACAGCATCCACTACACAAACATCCTGTATTCACAGTACACACACTACATCCACCACAAATTGAAACACTCTGCATTCACTATACACAGACACTGCCTCTAATACACACACTACATCCACTACAGACACTGTATCCACTAAACACATTTCATCTAGTACAGACACTACATCCACTACACACACACACTACATCACTGTACACACACTACATCCACTACTCAAACACACTCTGCATTCTCTATAATCACTGCATCTGCTACACAAACACACACTCTGCATTCACTGCACAAACACAAACACTACATCTATTACACACATTCTAATTCACTTCCACTATACACACCACATTCAGTCCTGCATCATTGTCAGCGGACAAGGCAGGGTGTGAGCGGGCCCAGGAGGGGAGGGGAGGGGAGGGGGAGGGGGGGGCAGCAGACCTTGTGCTTTGTCAGGGGCCCCAAAATTTCTGATGGCAGCCCTGTATGTGCATTAGTAGTTTATGGTATCATGTATGATACATATAAATGTGGGCTGTGTATGAGGGCTGCTTGTGGAATTGTGTGTGGATGGATATGTCACATTGTGTTTTTGGTAGTGTGTGGGGGCTGTTTGGGGTATTGCATGTGAGAGGCTGCATGTGGGATTGTGTGCATGTATGTGGATTGTTAGTGGTGTTGCGTTAGTGGGGATTGTGTGTATGTTTGTGTGTGGGCTGTTTGTATTATTTGTATGAGGGGAGGCTTATTATGCAGGTCTGTTTATATCTAGCAGTGTGAGTGGCTTCCCTGGGTTCCAGTGGAGACCAGGCTGGCCAGGTACAGGTCAACGACAGGAGCTGCAACAGCAGCTGCAGGCTGCTCTACTGCAGTGTGGATTCCCATTCACAAGTGCTGGGAGGAACTGATCTGAGGTCACTTCCTCTACGTTCTGCAATGCATAAATTGAGGATTTTCTTTCACCACCTTTTCGTATTAGCAGATATTTGAAGTATCACTGAGACGCCTGATAGGCCAGACCCTGTTTGGCTCTAGCAGCCTTGAGTGCCGTGGAAAGACACCTCGAGTGCCGTGCACGGCACTAGTGCCGTAGGTTGCCTACCCCTGCCATAGATAGTAATGTTAACTTGTTAACTACTTGGATGTGTTCAGAACACCTTTACTATGCGTGATTTCGCGATATCTAAAGTTTTGATCATTAATCCTGTTAGCGCAGCACTCGTTTTAATTGCAAATTTTAGAAATGCTGTTGTATGTGTTGTGTTAGCAAGTACCATGCAATACAGCGACACAGACCACAATGGCCTATACGGTACCCTGGTACCCATTGCAGCGATCGCACGCCACCCCACGCCACTCCTGCACTATTCTTTAGACCACGTGACTGGCCAAGCAATGCACTAGAGCAAACTCACAAGATTTATATGTGAAGACGATAAAGCAATTGTTATGAGCACATGTTGAGAACAGCTTTTATATGCAAATATAGGATTTTCATCTACTTATGTGTTTACAGCGATGACCCAGTTAGCATATACCTAGTCATGTGGATGTACTTACTTACCATACCCAATCTAGCGACGTCAAGTATAAAATGCTATTCATTTTTACGTGCCTAAGCCATGGTACAATCTACGGTTACTGTCTAATAGCCTATCTGGTTAGGCATAGCCACTAGCTAAGACACACTTCTGTTTCCCACATTTAAAAAAAATAAAAATATGAGGCATCATCACCCAGGAAATGTAATTTTCTCGAAGTCATCAATGTAATCACCCTGTACTGTAAACTGTTTTTGCATTTCCCTCTCTTTATTTCTGTACCCCATCTCATATGCTTCAATAAAAGAAAGATTGACAAAAAAAAAAAATATTCTCAATGTGTTGTCATAAAGCATAAATCCCTTGTTTGATAACTTTAGTGAAGCAATAAAAAAGCAACACGTAATTTCTCTGCTAGAGATACCTTCTTTGTCTGCACCTGTACTGCCCCTTCTCTAATCCCGTGTAGTCATGGACTGGACAGGAAACTGTCAGAAGAGATTCAATACAGATAAATGCAATGGTATTCATTTTAAGATATCAAAACTACAAGCAACATGGAATCTACATTATTATTTTAGATAATGTTTAATGAGGAGAATTTAAGAAAAATTATAGGCACCAGACAATGCAACAATATGCATCAGTCAGCTCTAGTGATGTCGCGAACATAAAATTTTCGGTTCTCGAATGGCGAAAGCGAACTTCCGCAAATGTTCGTGAACCGGCGGAACCGCCATAGACTTCAATGGGCAGGCGAATTTTAAAACCCACAGGGACTCTTTCTGGCCACAATAGTGATGGAAAAGTTGTTTCAAGGGGACTAACACATGGACTGTGGCATGCCGGAGGGGGATCCATGGCAAAACTCCCATGGAAAATTACACAGTTGATGCAGAGTCTGGTTTTAATCCATAAAGGGCATAAATCACATAACATTCCTCAGAGACCCTGATACACACTGACACAGAGCAGAATAGGGACTGTTCCCCCTACATAGGGTCACTTGGCAGATATGGATTTGCACTTATCCTAAGGATCCCTGATACACACTGACACAGAGCAGAATAGGGACTGTTTCCCCTACATAGGGTCACTTGGCAGATATGGATTGACACCTATCCTAAGGATCCCTGATACACACTGACACAGAGCAGAATAGGCACTGTTCCCCATACATAGGGTCACTTGGCAGATATGGATTGACACCTGTCCTCAGAGACCCTGATACACACTGACACAGAGCAGAATAGGGACTGTTCCCCCTACATAGGGTCACTTGGCAGATATGGATTGACACCTGTCCTCAGGGACCCTGATACACACTGACACAGAGCAGAATAGGGACTGTCCCCCCTATATAGGGTCACTTGGCAGATATGTATTGACACCTGTCCTCGGGGACCCTGATACACACTGACACAGAGCAGAATAGGGACTGTTCCCCCTACATAGGGTCACTTGGCAGATATGTATTGACACCTGTCCTCAGAGACCCTGATAAACAAAGACACAGAGCAGAATAGTGACTGTTCCCACTACAAAGGGTCACTTGGCAGATATGGATTGACACCTGTCCTCAGGGACCCTGATACACACTGACACAGAGCAGAATAGGGACTGTTCCCCTTACATAGGGTCACTTGGCAGATATGTATTGACACCTGTCCTTAGAGACCCTGATACACACTGACAGAGCAGAAAAGGGACTGTTCCCCCTACATAGGGTCACTTGGCAGATATGGATTGACACCTGTCCTCAGGGACCCTGATACACACTGACACAGAGCAGAATAGGGACTGTTCCTCCTACATAGGGTCACTTGGCAGATATGGATTGATGCCACGTACAACACCAAGGGTCCCCGAAAGGTGACAACAAGCCCCCTGGGACGCCTGCTGTGTTCGGTCTTCCACCTCCTCAAAGACACCTTCCTCCTCTGACTCCTCTTCTTCAGATTCCTCTCTCTGCGTTGCCTCTCTCTGCGTTATTATAAGGTGTGTTAAGTAGTACTATTCTTATCAGTTAAATCCCTGTTACGAGTAGAGGACTATTTCCTTGTTTCGCCAAACCCCTTCAAAGATGGAAAAAGCGGTATGAGTGGAAGAAACGAGGAAATGTGGTCAGGTGGTGGTGCCAGCCCCACCGAGGGCTTGTACCCAAGCATGCTAATAAAATGAAAAAAGAAAAAAATCTCCCAAAAAAGGAGATCTAAAACTGGCATAGGAAAAGGTTAGACAACTATAATAAAGTGATACCTACAAATCCTAGTGAGCATAGGTGTATAATAGAGGTAGAAAGGGAAAGCAGAGTAATGCTTCCTAATACCGTGGTTAGTACCCTTTGTTAAAGTAAATTGAGTAATGGACAAAGTCTTTATTGTATCATTTATAAATAACAAAGGGATACTATACTCATTCCCCTATAGTGGCTAATTGTGTAATAATGGTAATACTATTACCTATTATATAATATTGGCAGGGGCAAGGAAATTCCCTCTAAATAGATGGGTATAGGCAGAGAGTATGGAGACCGGAGTGATGCTGTCATAAAAAGTGTCAATAAGGTGATATAAAGTTAAATGTATCACAGACACACAGCCACCCTTTCTCTTAGCTAGTTTCCAGAAATGCTGGATAGGTAGAAGGGCTATAAAGACTCAGAGAGGTCTAAGAAGAATCCTGTAAACTAGCCCTAATCTCCTTAAACACCTTCAAGGGTGTTCTAAGCTAAAGCTCAATCTAAATGTTTAGATGACTGCCTGATTTCCCATCACAGATGCTCGCTAGGAATAACACTGTGCAAGACAAAGAGTGGGTCTAAGTGCCCTATAGTGCAGTAAAGTGTCCCTAGTGAAGTGAAAAAGAGAATAACGAGCTGGCGCCCAAGAGAATAACGAGCTGGCGCCCTATCAGGGGAAGTGTATATGGCATCGATTTTAGGAACCGGGAGATGGAAAAAGATGCTTGGTCGGTCCTCCTACTTCAAATTTGGGGCACTGCGCGTGCAATCTAATGTGCCACCAGATAAGAGTGGTGTGTTAAGTAGTACTATTCCTATCAGTTTAATCCCTGTTATGTGCCTTTTTTTAGTTTGGTTTTTGAAGCCACAGTGCAGCACCAGAGGCCTGAAAAATTAGGCATGTACACATGCCTGAAAAATTAGGTATTTTATACCTGGGGAGCTGGGCGGGGGCCGTTGATGTGGAGCAAGACGCATCAGCAGAAGAGGACTCAGCCGAGGAGGTTATGGAAGAGGATGGAGTAGGAGGAGTAGAGGAGGTGGCAGCAGGCCTGCCTGCAAGTCGTGGCGGTGTCACCAACTCCTCTGCAGAGTCACGCATTCCATGCTTGGCAGCCGTCAGCAGGTTTACCCAATGCGCAGTGTAGGTGATATACCTGCCCTGACCATGCTTTGCAGACCAGGTATCAGTGGTCAGATGGACCCTTGCCCCAACACTGTGTGCCAGACATGCCATTACTTCCTTTTGCACAATCGAGTACAGGTTGGGGATTGCCTTTTGTGAAAAAAAAATTTAGTCCGGGTACCTTCCACTGCAGTGTCCCAATAGCTACAAATTTTTTGAACACCTCAGACTCCACCAGCTTGTATGGTAAAAGCTGGCGGGCTAATAGTTCAGACAAGCCAGCTGTCAGACGCCGGGCAAGGGGGTGACTTGGTGACATTGGCTTCTTACGCTCAAACATGTCCTTGACAGACACATGACTGTGGGCAGATGAGCGGGAACTGCTCAAGGCGAGAGACGGAGTGGCGGATGGTTGAGAGGGGGCAGGGAGGACAGCAGTGGTTGATTTGGCTGAAGATGCTGGGCCAGGAGGAGGATGGCGGCTTTGAGTTTGTGTGCTGCTTGTAATCATGTGTTGATCCCATAGGCGTTTGTGATGTGCGATCATGTGCCTATTCAAAGCAGTTGTACTCCGTTTCTTTTGGCACAGGTTGCAAATGGCATCGCTGTTGTCAGAGGCAGACACACAAAAAAAATTCCACATTGCTAAGCTCTGCAATGACGGCATTATTGTGGTGGACACAGGATACATTGATTGGCGTGCTGTCGGGCTGACCCCGGGTGCCGATGCATGCTGTCTGACTGTGCCACTAGCTCCTTGCGACGACCCCCCCCTGCTTCCAACTCGTCTCCTCCTCCTCTCTGTCTCCCCATCTGAACTTTCGCCCTGTTCTTCTTCTTGCCAAGCGGGTACCCACGTGACATCCATGGATGCATAGAAATCATCAACCGCTTCACTTGTATCTGACAACTCAGCAAAGGAAGCAGCAGCGGGTACAACATCATCATCATCACACCGTACGTCCATGAGTGTAATGCTGCCTGACTGAGACATATCCCTGTTATCTACATCCTCTGGCAATAATGGTTGCGCATCACTCCTTTCTTCAAACGGATGTGTAAATAACTCCATGCAGACAACTAACTGCTATTGAATCTATTACGGTGAAAAAAAAAGTTTTGGGGTTTTTAAATGCACGCTATAGTGACACCAGATATGAGTGGCACTGGGCACTGGCAGAGGTTGGCAGAGTACACGCTGTTGGCCTGACACACAGACGCTTGCCGACAACTAACTGCTATTCAATCTATTACAGTGAAAAAATTTTTTTTGTTTTTAAATGCACACTATTGTGACACCAGATATCAGTGGCACTGTGCACTGGCAGAGGTTGGCAGAGTACACGCTGTCGGCCTGACACACAGAAGCTTGCAGACAACTAACTGCTATTAAATCTATTACAGAGAAAACATTTTTTTTGTTTTTAAATGCAAGCTATTGTGACACCAGATATGAGTGGTGGCACTGGGCAAGTGGGCACAGTATCCACTGTGAGCCTGACACAGAAGCTGACAGGCAGGCAACTGCAATTAGATTACACAGGAAACAAATAAAAAACTGATGTTCTAGCCCTAAAAAGGGCTTTTTGGGGTGCTGTCCTTACAACAGAGATCAGATGAGTCCTTCGGGACTGTAGTGGACACTGAATACACTAGCCTAGCTATCCATTTCCCTATCAAATGAGCAGCAGCTACACTTTCCCTCCTCTATCTAAGAATGCAGCTTCAGAATGAATCTAAAATGGATGCTGGGAGGGAGGTGGGAGGGTGTGGAAGGGAGGGTCTGCTGCTGATTTGCTGGAATGTGTCTGCTGACTGTGAGGCACAGGGTCAAAGTTTACTCAATGATGACGAATAGGGGGTGGATCGAACCGCGCATATGTTCGCCTGCCGTGGCGAACGCGAACATGCTATTTTCGCTGGGAACTATTCGCCAGCGAACCGTTCGGTATATCACTAGTCAGCTCTAGTGAAGGCTGATAAGGTATCATCAATGATGAAAACAAGTATTGCATTGAAAAGATAATTTTGCCTCTCTAGAATCATTGGCAAGACCCGATCTTAAATATATGGTGCAATTGTGGTAACTGATATTAAAGAATATTATAGTACTGGAAAAAGTGCAGAAGTGAACTACAAACTTTAAGTGGCATTGTCACCATCTGGGGACTGATTTGCATGATTTGCAAAGACCCCCAATGGTGACATTATTGCTGGGGGGCTAGCAAAGGCAAGTTCTACTAACCTGAACCTGTCCCTCGCAGGTGCTGCCATCCTTTTTTTGATGGGCCCTCTTCTTCTCCTGGCGCTTTAGCTGCCAGATGTTGCCATCACTGCTGTAATCTCACGCACATGGAAGTACAACAGAGAGATCTATGGAAGATTCCACAAGATCACAGGATCCTCCATAGATAGACAAGGGGGCGGTAAGTGGGAACACAAAGTGCTTCAAATAGTGCTTTAAACAGTGCAGGTTAGCCCCTCCAAATTAGGGATCACTCCCAATTCCAAGAAAATACAAGCCAGCAATTAGTATAGTTTACATAAACATATACCACCGGGGGGGCGCCACAATCACACACGTGTGAATATATTTACCAAATGTTGGGCACAAGTATTCATGAAAAGAGATAAAAACAAAAAAATATAGTGAAGTATTTAATAACAGAGATACAAATAATGAAAAGTAAAAAAATAACACTCACAAATATAGTGGCACAATAAGGACATATGTCTAAATTGTGCTAAAAACGCTTGTCAGCCCCTTCCTGGGCTAAATTCCCTTTTATGATATGGATCTCGTTTACCCAATTCTGAGGTAGTCAGTCCATATCTGGATGGTCTCCAACCTTGTAGTATGATCCAATCTTTCTGTGGGGGTGCTGGCAAGCTTCAAACTGCTCGACGCGTTTCGTCTCACCTACTTTATCAAGAGCTGGTTCTTTCTTCCTGCTTCCGGCTTTTAAGTCCTTCATTTCGCGCGTTTATTTCTATTGCACGCATGCGCACTGTGGCTAGCGTATCTACGCATCCAGCCGCGCATGCGTGTACCCCTTTGGAACGCAAATAACTTTATTGTTAATCTCTGCCGATACACACTTCCGTATTCGACCACCTGGTCTTACGGACAAGTGTGGAAGCATTAGGGGCCATAACATTGACCCAATTTTTCCGTTTAAGCACTATAATGTTCTTTATAAATAATTTAAAAAAACATATATTCAGTCCGTTCTAATATATCTGTTATTCCATAGCATATATGAATAATTTAAAAAAATTTATATTTTAAAAACATATTCTATCAGTTCTAGTCTGTTATACCCATAACATTTCAATAACGCTTAAAGGTACAGATCAAATTGCGCATAGTAGTACATTACAAAAGAGTTTTTTTCTACACATATTTACAGAAACATAAAACAAAAAGTAATAGTGCATATTACTGTAATACATTCAAAAAAATAGAAAACTTATATTGTATAGCATCATCGTTTTGTCATTTATTTTTCAAGAGGTATGGCAAGGGCACCTTCGGATTCTTTTAGGAATCTCCAAAGTCTCAAAAAAACTTTTGACTATTTTATAAAAATAAAAATAAATAAAAATAACTTTTTGAACTACTAAAAAATGGAATTATAAGAATCTATTTATTAAAATTCCAATATAAAATAGAGCCAAAAAAGAAGATAGGTAGAGCCACTTTCCCTGCAGCCATTCCTGGTTTGGACACTTGAACTTTGTACAAAGTACACTCTTCACAGTGGCTAGGAGAGCCTGAAAAAGACTACATGGCAAAATGACTGCTTATAACGCTCTACACCCATAACCGGAGTCTTTAGTTGGCTGAACATCCAACCTCTAATGTTTGAGAAACATGAATGCCCTTACATATTTGTTCTGGGATGGCCAATGCGTTGGATGCCCAGGAAATAGAAACTTCTCTCATAGAATGTGCCTTTAAAAGAAGAGGAGGATAAACATTCAAGGTGTTATAAGTGAGAGATATGACTTATTTAATCCAATCCAAACAATAGAGCTTTTGGGTGCCATTTGACTCATGTTTGGACCTTGTTATACAATTAATAGATGTTCAGGCCTCCTGAATCCTTCAGTCCTGTCAAGATAGATCTGAAGTGTTCTCTTGATACCTAGAGAATGAAAATGTTGTTCTTATGCATTCCAAGGATTCTGGAAGAATGTAGGTACTACCATTTCTTAATTAATATTAACAGTATAAGATACTTTAGTTTGAATTGATGGCTACCACCTTGTCAAGATAAAATGCATAATATTTTTGACTGATTGATAGCAAGAATCTGAAGATCAAGCAATTATTAGCAGAGATGATCGCTACAAGAATAACAGTTTTTGATGTGAGAACATTCAGAAGACTATCCTGCAGAGCTTCTAAAGTAATTGAACCAAATTAAGGTCCCAAGGTAGAATGATTTCTCTGATGGTGGGAAGCAAATTAGAAGCCATTTAAAAAAAAAAAAAAAAAGTAACACATTTTCTCAGAATCCTAGACTATACCTTGTTGGTTGATTCTTTTTTTGTTGCCACAAGAATATCAACTACTTTTGAATTTAAGACTTTTGAATACAGGATATGCAGCTAAGCCTGTCAGAAATTCCAATGTATTTCCAAATAATCCAAGAAATCTGGATGGACTGTTCTGTGGATGGAGGCAAATGTGTGCACTTTTATGTTCATTCTTGATGACATTGCGTCCACATCTGGTAAACTGAATTTCTTCACTATTGTCTAAAAAAACTTTCATGTTAGAGACCACTCTCCCTGTTTTATATCACTCCTGCCTAATCCATCAGCACACACATTGGTATTTACTTTAATCTGCACAATGGAAATGGAAAGCCTCTGCCCAGTATGTAATCTTTGAGCAAAGGAGAGTTAAGGTTGGTGAACGATTCCCCCATTGTCTGTTTTCTAACCTTATCTGAAGATGTTTGTTCAAAAGATGAATTTTTTAATTTGATGATTTATTATCTTCCTTCTACTTTTGCTCTTTGGTTTAAGGAGTAAACATTGCTTTATCTTTATATCTTGGCTTATTGTTCTGTCTGTTATAGCTTCTCGAACTAAATGCCCAAAAGGAATTTCCATAAGAGCTTATGTCTCAAGAAATTAATCTCCTGTTACATTTGTACTTTTTCTCTTCTTCTGGCAAGGCCTTTCTAACCTTTGACATTAGGTTTAAGATGTCATCCAACTGAGATCCAAATAGATGCCCATGTTCAAATGGAAGATTGTACAAAGAATGCGTTGGTGCCAAATCGGCTGTCCAATTGCGCAACCAAACTGTCTTTCTGGCTACTTTTAATTCTTGCTGATAACTTCAAAGCTGAATATGTTAAAATATCTGAGGCACTTGGAATATTCTGAAGACATTTGAATGGACCTTCTTTAGATTCACCCATGAAAGATTTTTCCAATGAATCCATTCAAACTTGTAGAGCTTTGGCAGCTGATGCATCTATTATAGAGCTTTTGTGCAGTAGCCATAAGACAGACTTTTCTTAGTGATGATTCTGCTCTCTTGTCCATCACATTGAAGTTACGTGTGTCAACATTTGGTACTGTTTTTTTTTCCCACTGGGCAATCAGTACATCAATCTTAGGATAGTCTTCAGTTTTCACTCAATTTTCTTTACTCAGAATAATGATTGTTTTAAAATGCTTATTAAAAAAAAGATTTCATTTTTCAAAAGATATCTATTTGCTGGAAGTTGGACTGAAACCAACATATTAAAGATATAACATATTACCTATTTTCTCTCTTCATCTTGTGGGTATTTGTTATAGGTTGATTTGCAGCTGGCACAAATCAGGTGTTTTGACTTTGACAAAAAAAAATACTTTTTCAGGAGACTTATCTGAAGATTCAATATTGGACATCTGAGAAAGGAAAACTATTTTGAAAAGAAACCTATACTATGCAAGCTCAATTTGTTCAGAGATTTACTATTTATCTAAAGCCCTACCATAGGAGCATGAGGGAACACTGTGTATCTGCCTCTTGTATCCTTTCTTCTATTAACGACTAGGCAGCAATAGCTGCACAATCGCTAGTCTTTAATGACAGGAGTAGCCACTGGCTGCTTGCTGTTTAGTTTTAAACCTCCCTTTTAGTAATATTGGGGGTCACACTGAAACCCAGAGGCTTTTGTTTGTTAATGGAACCGTTGGGGGATTTGGAAAGGAAAAGTTCCCCTCCATTTCTATTTTATCCCCTCAATTGATGGCAATGAGTAAGAAGTTAAAAATGAAAGTGGTTGTACAAATGTTGTTTGCAACACAACCATGTAAACTAAACTTGAATAAACCAAACCAAAGCATGGATGAAATTTGGTTCAATCAAATGGGTTTCTATTTTCTGACATAACTGTTCAGACAAACCAAATGTTCTCTTGGTGCACAAGTCTAGTAGTCACTGTTTCAAACTGTGCATGCAATATGCACCCCATTCACACACAATCTGAGCATCTATATGAAATTATATTACTTTCAAAGTTTCAAGTTATGTTTATTGCACAATTTATACTTTTGTATTGAATGCCTGATTGATAGCTCTGTGTGCTGTCTTGTAGCTGTTACTGCGACAAATTAGTGCAAGTTATAAGTCACTAAGAGCTGAGCAAGACTAAAAGGTTCTCTCTGCACCAAACATTGTGCAACGTGCAAAGGTCTTATGATGATTAGCGTGACCCTTCAGCACCATAATCACTCTAAGCTCAAGGTAATTGTTATGATGCAAGCAGGCTTTCAGCTAGGCCATCTGATATTAAGCTAGTTTGACAAATTCTGGACTTTGTTGGAACCTAATGCCCATTTTGTTGTCTGCTACTCAGACAATGTACAAGTTAACGTCTGTGTTCCATCTAACCTTGGACAGCAGAGGTAGGCTGCAAGCACTGAGCTAACATATTTTAAACCATCAGTTTTAACCCAGATTAATGTTTCTGGAATAGTGTGCAGGGTAACATTTTTGTTTTATTTTGCTTAAACTGAATATGTTAGCTGACTATAATGGCAATTGCTGCCACCCAAAAATAAGTTTGAGCCCTGGATTAATACATGTGTTTTCTACAGAAAATTTATAATCCATATAAGGCAATAAAGATATGTTTGATGAGTTACAGACAAAAAGCATAATCATGAAAAAAGAACAAATGGGAGTGTCAGAGCAACCTCAAAAAATATTGTTACATTTATATTTAAAGTTGAATGATTTTCCAGAATATAAATAACAATACTTAAAGGGATTCTCTAGTGCCAGAAAAACGAACACATTTTCCTGGCACTAGAGAATCCTGGAGTGACCCCCCTCCCTCATGCCCCCCATCCCATGTCGCTGAAGGGGTTAAAACCCCTTCAGACACTTACCTGAATCCAGCACCAATGTGCCTCGGCACTGGGTCAAGCTCCACCAATGTTCCTCCCCCACCGACGTCCGCTGGCAGGGGAGACCTAATGCACATGCGCGGCAATGACCGCACGTGCGCATTAGACCTCCCCAATGCTTTCCTATGGGGGTTCCGGCAACTCTGGAGGTCCTCATGCAGAGCATGAGGAAGTCCAGTGTCGTTTAGTCGACCAACAATCGTTTAAGAAGCTGGAAGTCCCTCTACCAGGGTACATAGACAGTGGATAAATGTGTTCTGATAGAGGCTCTACTTGTAGTAGTGTTGAATGTCAATTTAACTGGGACATCATTCCCAAATTTTTATAGGACTTTTTATATAGTCCTTTTAGATATACTACATACAATATAAGGTGGAGACTCTTCTTATGTAACAGATGATCAAATAGTAGGTATTCCTAAAGGCAGAAATAAAAACACATAATAGTGCAATATTGTCTATAGATAATATAAATAGAATGAGGTAGATGGAATATCACTCACAAGTGTAGAGCCTCTAGATAGGGCTCAATTATCCAACGTTGTGGGAAATAAGGTTCCCACTGCCTTCTTTATTTTGCTAGCAGTAAAATATGCTCACAAGGCCAGGTATATTCTTTCCAAAGGTGCTTTATTATAAAGTGCACATAAAAAGATAAAGTAAAAAAATATAAAAGACCTTACAGTATTGAAGGTAGTAGATGAGGTAAATCCTTAGTGCAAAAGTCCTTAGTGCAAAACGTGTTTCGCCTCCTTTAGAGGCTTCATCAGTTGTTACGCATCACCACATCACAGGGGGAGGATCACGTTCACTCATGCGGCCTGTGCACAGAGGGATGGTGGCGGTTACATGGAGGTAACAGGGGTAAGTTAATTCCCTAATTATTTTATCAATAAATACTGCTTATTTGTACTGTTTGATCTTGAAGGAAGTCCCAAACAAGTACTGAAACGCAGATCCTGCTCTTCTATATGCATGGTTTTACTTTGGAATTCCATGAGTGCAGCCACTTCCATATATTATTGCTATACACACACACAAATATATATATATATATATATATATATATATATAAGCAAACAAATCTCAGCACTCATCCTCAAGGCAAACACTTACTGTACTATTTTCCCAGCAACCTTCAACCACACATTTGCATGTCACTATGCCACATCCACCATGGGTCTTGCCTGGTATGGTAGACCACCATTTCTATTGATTTGGTGCTGAGTGCCTATGTTCCTGTGCTGATTGAATTGGTGCCTCAGTAATGTCTTTCAGTTCTGCCTTTTCCAACCACTAGTAGGGTTTTGCAATGTGAGTCACATCCATTATCTGCCAATGATATACCCCATGGAGAGGTTTGTCTTGCCATGGAACCTCCTCTTTTTCTGAATCATCAATCTGTTGTTGTCTCAGACATTTCCTTAGCTGTTCATCTTTTGGATGCTTTGTGTTTCATCCAGTACTGTGACCTTGACACTCATCAGACTCCGCGCCCCCTTTCTTTCATTTCTTTCATCTGGTGTACAGTTTCTGGATTTGTTGACCTTGTATGGAGCTAAGCATTCCAGTATCCATGTGTGCAGCATTATGTCATATGCTTCCTTGTAATATTTATATATACATATATATTTATATATACACACACACACATATATAACTTAAATAAAATTACACAATTTATTAACTTAAATAAAATTACACAAGAAAGCATTGCAGCATTGCATTGCTTATCAGCCTCTAAAATGTTCATGTTAATAGCAAAATGTGACTATTTCAGTACAGGAAACACAACATAATTAACACAGAAATTGTACTCGTGCACTTTAAATTGCACAATTAAAAATGCAATTTCCTCCTGCACATCAATTTACATTTCTAATTAAGCAATTATATGTACTTCTTCCATTCATGCTATTTATAACTATTTATTTGTATTATTGTTGCATTCTTACAAGTGTGTGTGTGTATGTGTATGAAACAAAATCAAGTATTCAGTATTGAGAACTTCCAATTTGGATTTTATTAATTTTTTTAAAAAACACAAACAGGAAATAACGATTTCTCTGTTTGTGTTCAAGATCTGAACTGAGATTATTAATGTCACCAGACATTTTCTGCTGATCTAAAGTATTAGCGTGGGATTTCAAATACATTTGTTTTACTTAAAGCCTTGCAGAATATCCCATTGTTTACAAGCGTTTGTCTCTGTTTTTGTATTATTGTTTTATTAAAAAAAGTCTTGTTTTACCAAAACTAATTTAAATTGTAAACACCATTTATTGCTTTTCACCCTAGACCTCAATTATAAATAATTTTACAATAACAGTAAAATCTAAACTGACTATTACTGTGGGTTTATTTATTTATTTAGTTGCGCTCTTCCCAAATCCATATGTATATTTAAACAAATGGAGGTTATTTAGTTTCTCCAATGGCCATGAGAGAGTTTAGCCCACCTCCCACCAAACCTCTCAGGTGGGTCCTACACTAACCTGTCACCTTGCTTCCTTGAGCTTCTGGCAAATATATCTCTAATGAGACAGAAAGGGCTATTGTTTTATACACACCCCTAATAAGGAACACATGGGATGGGCTGCAGCATTATAACATGGCTGTGTGATACAAAAGGGAATACAAATACAAAAAACAAGTCCTGCGCTCAAACTCCCATCACTCTTGGGCGGCAGCAACGACCGTAGTACACATCAGCCTCAATACATACAGTGAAAACATAGAAAATTTTACCTGCGCTCTTCCCAAATCCCTATGCATATTTAAACAAATGGAGGTCATTTCATTTATCCAATGGCCATGAGAGAATTTAGCCCACCTGCCACGTCAAGGCAAACCTCCCAGGTGGGTCCTACACTAACCCTTCACCTTGCTTCCTTGAGCTTCTGGCAAAAAATATCTCTAATTGTAAGATTTGTACTATAGAAGCTACCAGCTAAACCGCAGCTCAGCCGAAACATGTCATGACATAATGAACATCAGCAGTTTTGTACCAAAATGTTAACCCAATAGGTGGGGAAGGAGGGACAACGAGTGGGATTGTGGAACCAACACCCGACCAACAAAGTGCAGGTGCATGGAGTGCAACTTTAATTAATTTTCCATTGTTGATTTTGCACACAGTGCATGGCAAGAATCATGTCTTAAGATGAATGGAGTGGGGAAACACAGAAATAATACAGTATAGCATTTTCTACCAAGAGGAAATTAAAAAAAAATAAGGACATTTTATTTTTATTTGAAAGTCATGCATCATTCTATGTTTTATCGAGGAAAAATCTGGCATTCATATATTGGGCTCTGAAATTAAAACTTTGTTAATATGTCATAATATCACAAAATATTGACATTATAAAAAGCTAGTTCTTACTGTTTTGTGATGGAGCATATTTACCATGTTCAAAAAATATTCAAATATAATTTGAAGGCCCCTGTATCTTTTGTGTCATTTCCCTCACTTCCCCTACTACTTGTGTCTCTGGCCCACTTCCTCTAGGTATTTTTGATACCCACTTCCTGAATTCCTTGTGTCTCTATCCTTACTTCCTTTATCCATTGTGCCTCTATTTGACACTTTCCTCTACCTCTTGTATTCCTGTCCCTATTCCCTTTGTGACTTCACCTAGTGTTGGTGGCTCATTATCTCTGCATGATTTGCTGGCTGGATTATTTTAGGATGACTGTCTGGCCAGCTAGATGGTTTGCATGCTTGCATTGATGGAAGGCTGGTGGGCAGACATGGAGTTGCTGCTGAGTTGATCTCCCTGCCTAGCCCTCTTCATTCAATCTCAGCCAGTGTGTACATGATATTAACTCTGTGATCCTTTTGAATAGCATGGGGTAGGTAAGAACCACTGTTTTAAACATTGTATCTCTGTATCTCTTTAAAAATTGTGTAAGTAATTGAATATATGGTACTAGCCTTCAATATTTATTCTCTGTAAATATGTAGCAGCATATATAGTGTATGCATTCGGCCAAAATAGACAGGCTGATTGACCCTCTGTGCCAGACTTATCCTCATTGCACGCTGAAATTAAACTGTTCATTGAGGCACAGGTGGTGATTTTAGTAACTTGATTTGGTCATTAAAATCCTCTAGTTGCTTCAATAGTTTCTCCCTTAGGCTTATATCACTAGACTCTTCTTCAGTGATTAAAATGCATCCCATTGGCCTTCTAACCTTATTACAGCCTTTCTTCTAATGATTTCATAATGACTGCCACTCCAAGCCAAGAGACCTGACAGATAATGATGTCAATTATGCAAATGAAAATGATGGCTTCAAGCCCAATAAATTATGTCCACACTGAGGGAATGGGGCTATTTTTATTTCTTCTTATTAAATATATTCTGTTTTCACCTGGTGACAGAGGTTAATACAGACTAACGGCAACAAAATGTTTTATCTTAAGGAATATTCAGTTGAACAAATTGAGGAGATGTTCTAATTGTCGGAATTTTAATTATATTCTTAGGTTTGTAATAGTACTTTGTACGTAGAGTGGTCATTTTTTTGCACAGGCTGTTTTTTTTTTTTTAAAAATAGAAACAAGATAATTAGCAAAAACTTGAAAAACTTTCTCTATGCAGGTTCCCCGAAAGTCTTACATAAGTAGTTGCTAACTTATGTCACTACAAAGAAAATTATTATTGAGGTACATAGACATCCCAAAAAAACATGATGGTGGAATAGCAGTACAGAAGGAAACGTCCTATTGCTAAGCCTTGGACTCCCACAATTTAAAAGTTTTAGAATAAAATATAACCTCTGAATAGCTATGGACACAGAGTGATGATATTCAAGATTATTTAAAAAAAAAATAGTCTTATTATTTTCATCACTAAAAATTATTTCTCTACTTCTATGTTGACTCCAATTATATCAAAAGTACACAAATTTGTTGCGTTCCATCATTTTATATGTGAGGTTTTTAACCAGTAGTTGGAAAAGGTTTTAAAGCAGAAACAAATAACCACTCGGAGAACCTGGAAGTTCCTGCTTGGGTAGTTCTGTTAGCTGTCCTGATCAAAGCTCATCGGGTTTCTCATCTCTTGCATCTTGCACCTCCAAGCTAAGCTCAGACAAAGAGTTACTTGTAGGCTGTAATGGAGACAAGTAAGGTAATAAGTCATACAATACTAAAATAGTTTGACTACTTACAGTGGAGGAAAGCCAGGACACTCCTTGCATCAGCATCATATAGTGTTCTTTATAGATTATGCTATGGGGAGTGTTCTTTTAAAGGGACACTCCACTGCCAAAATACAAAATAAATAAAATCACTATTTAGTAAATATAACCCGAACAACAACGTGCATGTACTTAATTATGCATTTGATAAAGGTATATCTAAAAACAGCTTGCAAAAGTTGCAGTTCTGCCTTTGCAAATCCTTCCATTTTAACCCCGCCCAGACTGTCTGTGGCTGTCCAATCACAGACTTCCCAATGCAGCTCAGTAAGAAGTTCTTGTTAGGCAGGTACCCTGAGCAATTGCTGCCTTTTGAGTTTAACTCCACTGAGCTAACCAAAGCAGGAAGTAACAGGACTGGTTGTCTGAATGAAAGCCAAGGGGGTGTAACCAGGTTAATTTACAATAGTCTCAATTTCTATTGAAATCTGCACCTTTTGTGAAATTAAATTTAAAAAAAAAAGGATATACTCCTCGCATATTAAGAACTTAGCAAGCTAAAGTGCTTTACAGGGCTGGGGTGTTCCTTAAGATAGTATATTTTCAAGATACTTATACTGATTTTGTTGAAATTTCCCTGAACTGTCAACACAGTCAAAAGATATACTGAGACAAAGTAGGGACTACTTTGTCTAAGTATTTTATCTCCACCTCCAACACTAGGCAGTGGTATCGCTGTCAAGTCATGTCATTCACCCAGCCATCATCAGTGACAGCTGCAAGGAAATTATCTTTCTATGGAGGATCCCACAGCCTCGCCAAATCTTTTATTGACCTCAATGCTGTACTCTCGTGCATATATGAGACTACAGCAGTGATATCTGTTGTACCAATGATCTTTGGAACAGTACCTACATTACACAAATTACAAAATTCCCATCTATCCATCAAAACAAAATCAAATAGCACACTGACTGCAGTCCACTCTTTCAAATACTCCGGTATGTTGTTAGACCCCAATCTATCTTTCGGCCTCCACATAGAAAAAATTACATTGTAACTTTATCCAAAACTAGGGGCCCTGTACAGAAACAAATCCTGCCTAGGCCCTACAGTAAAGGAAAATATTGTACAAAAAAATTCTGATGCCAATCATTGATTATGGGGATGTAGTATATGCACCTGCACCGCAAACCCAACTTAATAAACTTAATATATTGTATAACTCGTTCTGCTGCTTTGTGTTACAATCTAATTATATGACCCACCATTGGGACATGCTAAAATAACTAAATTGGCTGTCGCTGGAATCCAGAAGCACCCTTCATCTTTCCAGCCTTGTGTTTAAAAGCATTTCTGGTAAGCTCCCACCCTCCCTGAGCAGAATGCTCTCCCCTGCTGTTCCCACCTCCTATAACCTCAGATCCAGTATCAGCACTTTATTTAGTCTACCTCAATATAAAAAGAAAGCAGCCCCATCCTCCTTTTCCTACAGTGAACTTCCGATCCAGTACCAGCACTTTATTTATTCTACCTCAAAACAAAAAGAAAGCAGCCCGATACTCCTTTTCCTACAGTGCACCACAATTATGGAACAACCTCCCGCACACTTTCAAATCTTTCCCCAGCCTGAAATCCTTTAACAGATCCCTCTCTACATATCTCAAAACAGAATGCACCTGTCATGGTTGATTATATATTTCCTACCTGATCTATGTTAAATGTTGTATATATTGTGTATTAATATTTTTTTTTGTACACTATAGCATCAATTCAATGTTTTGTGGACCCAGGACATACATAAAAATGAGAGAAATCTCAATGTATCCTTCCTGGTAAAATAATTTTTAAATAAATAAATAAATAATAATTAATATATCGGCTTCTGGAATATGAAACACCAGGAGCAGAAGAGAAGCAACAGGAAGACTATGGCGGTTCCCACAAGGGACAAGTTCAGGTAAGTAAAACTCACCTTTGCCTGCCCCCCCAGCCACTGGCCGCCTGAGTGGCAGTGTCGAGGGTTTTTTGCAAACTATGCAAAGTCACCAGACAATGACAGATCCACTTTAAACACAATGGTGGTACAATGACACATGGTGAGATAATGTTAGGATATTTAGTAGATATTACCCCCAATGCAGTCATTGGAGGTATATTGGAGGTATATTACAAAATTGACTGCAGCTTTTGCAAGCCCTCTCCCTTTTCTCCAGAAGAGATGTTTAATTTTTTCACAGGGAAATAACCAGTTAGAGGATTTTCAATGAAAAAACGCTAAATCTATGTCTTTTGACTGTGCATGCCTACTATAGAGGAGCTGAAGGATGCTGGTCTTAGATCTGTGAGCAGCAATAGGGTAGAAGGCAGCATGCTAAAGTAT